>NW_027526214.1:87354828-87388764 GCF_048455015.1 Haemaphysalis longicornis | reverse complement strand
GTTTCGTGATTGTTCAAACTTTAGTGTGCCGAAATCATTGCTTTTGTTAAATGACCTTTATTCTTCATTCTAGTTTTTTTCTTCGCTTGTATTTTGTTGTTCTTCTCAAGCGTGGATGTATTTGTGTCGTCGTCTGTCTTTTTCTTAAGTGCGCCAGAATAAAGGCTACGGCTGTACCTGGGCACTATATTAAGAGAGATTGCTTGATTGATTGATTGATTGATTGATTGATTGATTGATTGATTGATTGATTGATTATTATTATTATTATTATTATTATTATATTATTGTACCTCCGAAATATCCCTTGTGCACCCCGGCAAGTTTCACCCCCCTCTTATTGTCTCTGTCTCGGTCGCGACCCAGCATTGCTCTGGCGGTGTTGACAATTGTGCAGTCCCGCGATACGCTTTCACGCGTGGAGATTATGCTGGGCTGTATCATTTTTATTCATCTGCTGAATGGTCTAGTGTTTTGCATGTCAATGATGTTGACGAACAGGTTCGACGTTTTACCGAAATCGTCAGAAGTGGCATGGAAAAGTATATCCCTTGTTATAAGCCTGTTCCTTCCAAATTTCAACACTGGTTTTCTAAAGAACTTCGAAGTTCGCTTAAACTTAAGGACAGCGCCCACAAAAAGGCCAAGCGTTCTGGGCTTGACAAGTGGAAAGCGGAGTTTAGTCGGTATCGCTCACTTTGTAAAATCCTCTACCGGCGTGACCACCAGCTCTATGTAGAATCGTTAGAGGCTGCTGCGTCTCAGAAACCGGCTGAATTCTGGAGGTATGTACGCGGCCGTTCTAAGGCGTCTAAAGAACACGTTAGCCTGCTTAATTCCGATGGTGAAAAGGTTGACGATGTTGCCACCAGTTTTGCTCAGTACTTTCATTCTGTCTTTCAACTGCCAGATGGCAACGACGAACGCCTATCGTTTAATAACTCTAATTTTAACACACTTATGTTCGATGAAAAAATTGTCAAAGATAACCTTCAACGGATGAAACCATCATTTTCCTGTGGTGCAGATGGAATTCCTGCAGCCCTCATGAAGGCTTACGGCAACATTTTCGTGCCTGTCTTAACTTCCATTTATAATAACTGCGTACTTTTAGGTAAATTTCCTCGTGCATGGAAGATCGCTCGAATTTTTCCAATATTTAAGTCTGGTGATAAGTCAGCCGTTTCTAACTATCGCCCGATCTCACTCCTTTGTGTCTCCTCAAAACTCTTTGAGTCGGCTCTGCACAAAGTTCTTGCTGCCTGCGTCAAGAACGTTGTGATACCAAATCAGCATGGCTTTTTCTCGGGTCGATCGACGGTCACAAATCTTGCAAGCTTTATGACACAGGCTTCGGCTGCAGTTTGGGAAAACGGCCAGTTGGACGTTGTTTATTTTGACCTCAGTAAGGCGTTTGATGTGGTGAACCATCAGTTATTAATTAACAACCTTGCTAAGCCCGGTGTAGACGCAAGCATTGTTGCCTTGTTGTCCAACTATCTCCTTGACCGGTCCTTTTATGTAGATGTTCACTACAAAAAGTCTAGTGTTTACCCTGCAACAAGTGGTGTACCCCAGGGGTCCGTGCTGGGTCCATTATTGTTTTCTGTCTTTATCAATGATGTGTCAACAGTGCTAACAAACTCTTCTTTTCTTCTCTATGCTGATGATGTCAAACTATTTAGGCACATTAGCGGTGTTCAGGACTGCTGTGCCTTGCAGATGGATGTGTGGAAATTATCGGTCTGGTGCAGGAAAAACTGCCTAATTTTAAACCCCACTAAAACAAAGGTTGTCACCTACAGCCGGAAAACCCACCGTCTGCTGTTTTCCTACAGTATTGAGGGAGCTCCTCTGCAAAGGGTTGAGGAGAGTAGGGACCTAGGGGTGCTTTTCGACAGTACCCTCTCTTTTTCTCCTCATATTAGGCTCATCACCCGGCGAGCACTCCGAAGCCTTGGAAATGTGTGTCGGATTACAAAGGAATTCTCTTCTCCAGATCCACTTTTAATGCTATACAACGTTATATGTATACCACAGTTAGAATATGCTTCTGTTGTCTGGAACGGCATCTCCAAATCTAGTAGTGAATTAATAGAACGTGTGCAGGAGACGTTTTTATCCATATTTAAGCACCGTCATCACAATCACAGTTTTCATCTTGATTCTGACTTACCCATAGTCCCTTCCATCCCTTCCTTGAACTGCAGACGTATGCGTGCAGACCTTACATTTCTTCACAAAATTGTTCATCGTGACCTTTCTTGCGCAGACCTGCATAACTGTTTGAAGTTTTGTTTACCACAAAGGCCCACCAGGTCGCATCGCCCGTTCTTGACCGCTGCGCGCAACTCCAATCATTCTCCTGTGCGCAGAATACAGAATTGTTACAACCGCTTCTTTGAACGCCTTGACATCTTTCAGAAATCCTTTACAATTTACCGTACAGCGGTGTTGAATACAGTATGTTAAACACCTAGAATATGTCTGTCTTTTTTTTTGAAATTTTGTTTCTCTGCGGTTGTGTCTATCCAACTGATAGTTGCCTATTATTGAAACTGTTTACTGTCATTTGTTCGCCTTATCATTTATCTCTACAATCTTGCCGTTGTTTTTGTTGCATTACGGTCAAACTTTGTTGCTCTGCCTGTCGTGTAGCCTTTACGACAGGCAGAGCAACATGGGCATCTTTTTTTATTTTTTACCTGTACCCAGGCTCCGCCTGTGCTTTTTTCTGTCATCTTCACTACTTCAATTTGTGTGTGTCTTGTCGCTTGTTTGTTTCTTGTTATATGTTTCTTGTATTTTGTTTTCATGTAACTGGCTGTTCCTGGGCACGTAAATAAACATGATTAATTGATTGATTGATTGATTATTATTATTATTATTGACGACAGACGACGACCCAATCCTTTACTAACTGGTGTGCCACAGGGATCAATTTTATCTTCTCTGCTTTTCAATATCTACACGAATAATTTTCCGTCCGTAATTCATAAATGCAAGGTGTTCCAGTACGCCGATGACACCCTACTACTTGCTAAACATCCTAATTATGGAACAGCGATTAGATTTCTACAAAGTGACATAAGTAATGCTGTAGGTTGGTTTTCACAAAACAGAATTACTATAAATGCCAATAAAACTAAATTGATCTGCTTCCGGAACCCTTTAAAAACAACTTTTAATAATATTCCTGTGTACTTGCATTGTCATACTCACCCTTGCAATTGTAACCTTGTTGAATACGTTGAATATGTAAAGCACCTGGGAATTCTTTTTGACTGTGCATTATCATGGCAACATAATTTAGCGTTTGTTTGTGACAAACGTCGTAAAGTGGCTTGTGTGCTGTTTAATATGAAAACTTTTGTACCCATGCATATAAAGAAAAATGTTGCTCATGCACTCGCATACAGTGTGTTAAGGTATGGGATCACTGTTTTTGCTAGCTGTTCCTCACGGTGGAAATCGCGAGTTGATGCTATACTAAAAAACATACTAAAATCTATGGGGTACGGTTCTCCCATGTATAACTCTACAGACATTTTCAAACATATGTGTTTGCCCTCATTTGATGCTCTCTTTATTCGGACAGTCGTTACTAATCATTTTTGGGTTTCTGATTTCAAGGTTGAACATAAGTCTGTTCGAGTTGTACGAACTCACCCTCGTTTTGTTGTCCCTCGTTCTTGCACTCGATACGGTATGGCACGAAGATGTGTTTATGTCCCAAAAAATATTTATTGAATTGCCAGATTATATTTTTGATGCATCCTCTAAAATGCAACTTTAGAAAGCGTTGAATGGGTATGCTGTATAATCTACTTAAAAATTTTGATGTCATTATTGAACCTATCAAGTGTTTTTCGTGTATACATGCTTATCTTTATCTGATGCGTTCCTTCTGAGTTTTCGGCGACTACATGTACCACTTTGCGTTTCATTTGTTTCGCTTCGTCGACTTGCCGGGCCCAGTCCCTCAAGCCAAATCGGCTTTGACGGGCCCTAGGGTTGTTCCTGGGCACCAAAAATAAAGATTGATTGATTGATTGATTGATTATTATTATTATTATTATATTATTATTATTATTATTATTATTATTATTATTATTATTATTATTATTATTATTATTATTATTATTAAATTTGAAACGTACGCATCCTTTTATATTTCCGTCAGTGAAGAGTTTTTCGAGCGCTTGATTGACCCCGCTGTTTGGCCGAAAGACTGCCTCTTTAAAGAGTTTCGAGGCATGTTTCGCGAAGGCATGCTTCACAGCTCTGAGCGCAACACATCAGAAAAAGAATAATGACTAGTTTAGATGTTTTTTATCAGAACGTGCGAGGTCTTCGAACTAAGGCGACTGAATTTTTTGGTAATGTTCTGGCTTCTTGCTTTCCGTTAATAGCTATATCTGAAACTTGGTTGTGCCCTGATATTCTATCCAATGACTATTTTCCTCAAAATTACCATGTATATCGTAATGATCGTGCCTTAACTGGATGCAAACAAAAGGGGGGCGGTGTACTTCTCGCAGTTAACAAATCTCTCCCGTGTGTGCTACGTAGCGATATTGAAAACGCAGGTGAGTCTTTATGGGTCGAAATTCATATCTCTAAAACTGAAAAACTTCTAGTTGGTGTTTTTTACGTTCCTCCTGATGTAGTTCCTGACGCGTTCAATAAGTTAGTCTCCTCCATTGAACAGGTGCTCACTACTCATTGCGACCTCAAGGTCCTCCTCCTTGGAGATTTTAACGCTCCTGGCGTTCAGTGGAGCCACCTCACCTGTTCCCACTACAACCACCACTTTCAACAGAAGGGTAATAGGTTACTAGATTTTTCGTCTTTCACTTCCATGGCACAGCGTAATCACATAAAAAACTGCAGTGGAAACATTCTGGACCTGTGCTTTTCAAACTTCGATGGCGTTAATGTGTCGTGCTCTGATTGTGCTTTAGTAATACCCGACAAATATCATCCTCCTCTTTCTATTTCCTGTTGCCTTCCTACAATGCTCCACCGTTCTGTAATTTCAAGCAATGCGCAACCTCGCTACGCTTTCGCCCGGGGAGATTACGTTGGGCTGTATGGCTACTTTTCTGCTGCCCCTTGGTCAACAGTCATTGACCACTCTGATGTCAATGAACAAGTTGACCGTTTTACTGAGATTGTGCTTTTGGGTATGAAGAAATACATCCCGCAATATTTACCAAAGAAGTTCAAGTTCCCACACTGGTTTTCTTCTGAATTGCGGGATGCCCTGAAACTCAAAGAACGCGCGCACCGAAAGATGAAGCGCTCTGGTGCGAATCAGTTCGCTCAGGAGTTCCGGCGCCTACGTGCCCTATGCAAAATATTGCACAAACGTTATCATGCTTTGTACCTGGCGTCAGTTGAAGCTAAAGCAACTCATCAGCCGGGAGCCTTCTGGAAGTACATTCATTCTAGATCTAGTACAACGAAAGAATCTATTCGTGTACTGGATTCCAACGGTGATGAGGTTGCAGATGCGGCCGACTGCTTTGCTCGTCAGTTTTCTTCTTTGTTTGGGCTTAGCGGTGGTAGTGATGACGGCAGCGTCTCTTGTCACCAGGACGGTTACTCCGCTTGTTTCCAATTGGATGAGAACATCGTGCGGGCCAGCATCAAGCGGCTAAAGCCCTCGTTTTCTTCTGGGCCAGATGGTATTCCTGCTGCAATTCTAAAAACGTATGCAAATATATTTGTTCCTGTGTTCACCTCAATATTTAATAACTGTCTCCGGTCTGGCACGTACCCTCGATCATGGAAAATCTGTCGTGCATTCCCTGTTTTCAAGTCAGGCCCAAAAACCGACCCCATGAACTATAGGCCAGTGTCGCTTCTTTGTTCTGCCTCTAAAATATTCGAGTTATCTCTTCATAAGGTCTTGTCTTTCTCACTTAAACACGTCCTCATTCCTAATCAACATGGCTTCATGCGTGGTCGCTCAACTTCCACAAACCTCGCATGCTTCATGGAGCAGGCTGTCCCAGCAGTCATTGGTAGAAGCCAGCTTGATGCGGTCTACTGTGACATGAGCAAGGCCTTTGATGTAGTCAACCACTCGTTATTGCTTGCCAAGCTCATTCTGTTAGATGTTCACGCTTCCTTAGTGGGTCTTATACGTTGATATCTCCAGGAGCGATATTGCTATGTAAGTGTTAATGATCAAACATCATTTAGGTACAAAGCAACCAGTGGTGTACCCCAGGGCTCCGTTCTGGGCCCCCTTCTTTTTTCCATTTTCATTAACGATGTTGCTTCTGCCATTAAAAATTCTTCTTTTTTGTTGTATGCTGATGATGTGAAAATCTTCAGAGAAGTGCGTAATGTTCAGGACTGTAATTCTCTTCAGGCTGATATCGTGTCATTCCATCGTTGGTGCACCAAAAACGACTTAATTTTGAACCCCTCAAAAACGAAAGTTGTTTCCTATAGTAGGAAAACTCAACAGCTGCAATACTCCTATAAAATAGCAAGCACTGCACTGCCGAGGGTGACCGAAATTCGGGACTTGGGAGTACTATTTGATTCTTCACTGACTTTCTCTTCCCACGTTACACAAATTACCGGACGCTCTCTTCGATGTCTGGGTGCTGTCTGCAGGTATTCTAGAGAGTTTAAAAGTCCTCTTCCTTTCTTAAAGTTGTATTCGGCTCTGTGCTTACCTCTTCTCGAATACGGTTCTGTTGTTTGGAATGGAACTTGCAAGTCCAATAGTGACCGCATCGAAAGGGTTCAAAATAAGTTCCTTTCTATCTTTAGGCACCGTTTCCGTCATGTACAAGAAGACGCAAACGGCAGCACGTCTTGTCTCAAAAGTATTCCTTCCCTTTGGTGTCGACGAATGAGAGCTGACATTATCTTTCTTTATAAACTTCTTCATGGTGATATTTTGTGTGATGACTTGGTTGCACTTATCAATGTCAACTTGCCGAACAAACTTTTCCGAAGATTTCGAACTTTCAGAACAGATGCTTTAAGTAAACGATGCTCGTCCATCTGCAGAATACAATGTGCATATAATGAATATTCCGATCGTCTTGATATATTCCAGAGCTCTTTGTCTTTGTTCTCTAATGAATTGAAAACTGTTGTAACTTAAGTGCCTTTATGTCATTTATGTGCCGTATTTCTGTTCCGTATTTATTTTATGCAAATCACCATCTTGCTTGTTTGTTTTTCACTTTTCCTGATTTTGTGTTGCTTGAATTTCTGTCGGTTTAAGTGTCAGTGCTTGCAACGCTGAACTTCGTTTTTCCATTTTGAAACTTCCTGACATTTTGTTACAAAACCTTTGTTTTATGTGTATAATCTATCTCCGTCATGTGCATTGAGTATTTGCTTGTGTATTTTCAATTTTTCACGTGCCTTCAACGTGTTGCTGGTTGGGTGTCATGGCTTCTAACAATAGGCTTCCTTTTTTTTTTTGCTGTTTTGCTGTTTTGCTTTCTGGGATCTCTGTAACTATTTTTATCTTATTGTTTCTTTCATATATACGGTTTTCTGTGTTGTGTTGTCTTGATTTTAGTTTGTTTTTATGAATGCTTGTATATGGTGTACCAGTACCAAGACCCTAGGGTTGTTCCTGGGCACCAAAAATAAAGGTTGATTGATTGATTGATTGATTGATTATTATTATTATTATTCAAAATAAGTTCCTTTCTATCTTTAGGCACCGTTTCCGTCATGTACAAGAAGACGCAAACGGCAGCATGTCTTGTCTCAAAAGTATTCCTTCCCTTTGGTGTCGACGAATGAGAGCTGACATTATCTTTCTTTATAAACTTCTTCATGGTGATATTTTGTGTGATGACTTGGTTGCACTTATCAATGTCAACTTGCCGAACAAACTTTTCCGAAGATTTCGAACTTTCACAACAGATGCTTTAAGTAGACGACGCTCGTCCATCTGCAGAATACAATGTGCATATAATGAATATTCCGATCGTCTTGATATTTTCCAGAGCTCTTTGTCTTTGTTCTCTAATGAATTGAAAACTGTTGTAGCTTAAGTGCCTTTATGTCATTTATGTGCCGTATTTCTGTTCCATATTTATTTTATGCAAATCATCATCTTGCTTGTTTGTTTTTCACTTTTCCTGATTTTGTGTTGCTTGAATTTCTGTCGGTTTAAGTGTCAGTGCTTGTAATGCTGAACTTCGTTTTTCCATTTTGAAACTTCCTAACATTTTGTTACAAAACCTTTGTTTTATGTGTATAATCTATCTCCGTCATGTTCATTGAGTATTTGTTTCTGTATTTTCAATTTTTCACGTGCCTTCAACGTTTTTGCTGGCCGGGTGTCATGGCTTCTAACACTAGGCTTCCTTTTTTTTTTTGCTGTTTTGCATTCTGGGATCTCTGTAACTATTTTTACCTTATTGCTTCTTTCATATATATGGTTTTCTGTGTTGTGTTGTCTTGATTTTAGTTTGTTTTTATGAATGCTTGTATATGGTGTACCAGTACCAAGACCCTAGGGTTGTTCCTGGGCACCAAAAATAAAGGTTGATTGATTGATTGATTGATTATTAATATTATTATTATCTAGATAACCGGTTCAGTTTCGTTAGCGTTAACGGGCAGACGTCTGCTCTGTACAGATCAACAAGCGGTGTGCCTCAAGGCTCCGTGTTGGGGCCTCTCTTGTTCTCCATTTTTGTTAATGACGTGTCAGCCGCAATTAAGATGTCTTCTTTCCTTCTTTACGCTGACGACATTAAAATATTCAGACGGATTGAGTCCATTAATGACTGCATTGCCCTGGAGCAAGATATATCCTCATTTTCCAAGTGGTGCTCAGACAATAGATTAAATCTTAACTCTACAAAAACAAAGGTCATGTCTTATAGCAGGAAAACGAACCGCATTTTTTTTGCTACAGTATTAACGGCGGTTACTTGTCTAGAGTTGAAGAGATCAGAGACCTCGGCGTGCTTTTCGACAGTGCCTTAACTTTCTCACCTCAAGTCACTCAACTTACTAGGCGGGCGCTACGCTCTCTTGGGGCTGTATGCAGGTTTTCTCGAGAATTCCGGTTTCCTTCTTCATTCCTAAAACTATTCAGAACGCTTTGTATCCCGCAACTAGAATATGCTTCTGTCGTTTGGAATGGAACCTGTAGTTCAAACTGTCAACTTATAGAGCGTGTACAAACCAAATTTTCATCAATATTTAGGCATCGTTTTCCTTCGGAGCCTATCCCTATAACTGTTTCTCTAAGTTCCCGGCGGACCCACTCAGACCTTCTTTTCATGTACAAATTGCTTCATGGTAATATTTTATGCCCGGAACTACTTGAATCAATCAGTTTTCGCGTTCCACAAAAAGCTACAAGGCTCGCCCACCCTTTTAAAGCAGCTGGAGCTCTCAGCACACGTTCTCCTCTTGAAAGGATTCAGCATCTGCATAATGTTCACTCCGAGAAGCTCGATATCTTTCAGCGTCCCCTTCGGGAGTTTTTGGCCGGGTTGTCAGCTCTGACACACTAGGTTCATCTTGGCAGTGCTCTTTTTCTTCACTTATCGTCCTGACGTGAGCATTGACTTCACCGAGCTTGTTCTTGTTCCTGGTTATTCATGTATTGTGCTGATACTGCGACTCTAATTATCGTAGAATTTTTCTTTTTCTGCCGTTTTTATCATTAAAAGTTGCCATATTCACTTAATGCGTCCATTTGAAACTGAAAATGTACGCTTCCAGAATCTTGTAAAAACTTTCTTCTTTTCACTCACCCTTCCGTATAGTTACACTTATTGTAAGATGTCTTCTTGCAATTGACCAGACATTACAGTTTCTATTGATTGTGTAATGTTGCCTAAAATTACACTATGGCATTTTTACTCTTCTGTGAAGTTGTAGTTTCTTCTTATTTTTTGCTCACTCACTGTTCTTTTACCAGCTGTTGATGCATTTCATTGCTGTCTTATACCTTTTCTGTGGGCCAGCACGACTTGATTGTGTAAAGTCGGTTGGATTGCACTATTTTACTTCTAATCTTCTTTGCTGTTTTTTGTAGGTCTTTCTTTCTTTTCTTTTTTTTTTGCTCACTGAGTGTTTATTAGCAAATTGTTGATGTACTACAGTGCTGCATTTTCCCCTCTGAGTGCTCAAGCACGAAGGCCTCCGCTGTTCCTGGGCACTATAATAAACATTGATTGATTGATTGATTGAATATTATTATTATTTTACGTTCCTCCTGATGTAGTTCCTGACGCGTTCAATAAGTTAGTCACCTCCATTGAACAGGTGCTCACTACTCATTGCGACCTCAAGGTCCTCCTCCTTGGAGATTTTAACGCTCCTGGCGTTCAGTAGAGCCACCTCACCTGTTCCCACTACAACCACCACTTTCAACAGAAGGGTAATAGGTTACTAGATTTTTCGTCTTTCACTTCCATGGCACAGCGTAATCACATAAAAAACTGCAGTGGAAACATTCTGGACCTGTGCTTTTCAAACTTCGATGGCGTTAATGTGTCGCGCTCTGATTGTGCTTTAGTAATACCCGACAAATATTATCCTCCTCTTTCTATTTCCTGTTGCCTTCCTACAATGCTCCACCGTTCTGTAATTTCAAGCAATGCGCAACCTCGCTACGCTTTCGCCCGGGGAGATAACGTTGGGCTGTATGGCTACTTTTCTGCTGCCCCTTGGTCAACAGTCATTGACCACTTTGATGTCAATGAACAAGTTGACCGTTTTACTGAGATTGTGCTTTTGGGTACGAAGAAATACATCCCGCAATATTTACCAAAGAAGTTCAAGTTCCCACACTGGTTTTCTTCTGAATTGCGGGATGCCCTGAAACTCAAAGAACGCGCGCACAGAAAGATGAAGCGCTCTGGTGCGAATCAGATCGCTCAGGAGTTCCGGCGCCTACGTGCCCTATGCAAAATATTGCACAAGCGTGATCATGCTTTGTACCTGGCGTCAGTTGAAGCTAAAGCAACTCATCAGCCGGGAGCCTTCTGGAAGTACATTCATTCTAGATCTAGTACAACGAAAGAATCCATTCGTCTACTGGATTCCAACGGCGATGAGGTTGCTGATGCGGCCGACTGCTTTGCTCGTCAGTTTTCTTTTTTGTTTGGGCTTAGCGGTGGTAGTGATGACGGCAGCGTCTCTTGTCACCAGGACGGTTACTCCGCTTGTTTCCAATTGGATGAGAACATTGTGCGGGCCAGCATCAAGCGGCTAAAGCCCTCGTTTTCTTCTGGGCCAGATGGTATTCCTGCTGCAATTCTAAAAACGTATGCAAATATATTTGTTCCTGTGTTCACCTCAATATTTAATAACTGTCTCCGGTCTGGCACGTACCCTCGATCATGGAAAATCTGTCGTGTATTCCCTGTTTTCAAGTCAGGCCCAAAAACCGACCCCATGAACTATAGGCCAGTGTCGCTTCTTTGTTCTGCCTCTAAAATATTCGAGTTATCTCTTCATAAGGTCTTGTCTTTCTCACTTAAACACGATCTCATTCCTAATCAACATGGCTTCATGCGTGGTCGCTCAACTTCCACAAACCTCGCATGCTTCATGGAGCAGGCAGTCCCAGCAGTCATTGGTAGAAGCCAGCTTGATGCGGTCTACTGTGACATGAGCAAGGCCTTTGATGTAGTCAACCACTCGTTATTGCTTGCCAAGCTCATTCTGTTAGGTGTTCACGCTTCCTTAGTGGGTCTTATACGTTGCTATCTCCGGGAGCGATATTGCTATGTAAGTGTTACTGGTCAAACATCATTTAGGTACAAAGCAACCAGTGGTGTACCCCAGGGCTCCGTTTTGGGACCCCTTCTTTTTTCCATTTTCATTACCGATGTTGCTTCTGCCATTAAAAATTCTTCTTTTTGTTGTATGCTGATGATATGAAAATCTTCAGAGAAGTGCGTAATGTTCAGGACTGTAATTCTCTTCAGGCTGATATCGTGTCATTCCATCGTTGGTGCACCAAAAACGACCTAATTTTGAACCCCTCAAAAACGATAGTTGTTTCCTATAGTAGGAAAACTCAACAGCTCCAATACTCCTATAAAATAGCAAGCACTCCACTGCCGAGGGTGACCGAAATTCCGGACTTGGGAGTACTATTTGATTCTTCTCTGACTTTCTCTTCCCACGTTACACAAATTACCGGACGCTCTCTTCAATGTCTGGGTGCTGTCTGCAGGTATTCTAGAGAGTTTAAAAGTCATCTTCCTTTCTTAAAGTTGTATTCAGCTCTGTGCTTACCTCTTCTCGAATACGGTTCTGTTGTTTGGAATAGAACTTGCAAGTCCAATAGTGACCGCATCGAAAGGGTTCAAAATAAGTTCCTTTCTATCTTTAGGCACCGTTTCCGTCATGTACAAGAAGACGCAAACGGCAGCATGTCTTGTCTCAAAAGTATTCCTTCCCTTTGGTGTCGACGAATGAGAGCTGACATTATCTTTCTTTATAAACTTCTTCATGGTGATATTTTGTGTGATGACTTGGTTGCACTTATCAATGTCAACTTGCCGAACAAACTTTTCCGAAGATTTCGAACTTTCAGAACAGATGCCTTAAGTAAACGATGCTCGTCCATCTGCAGAATACAATGTGCATATAATGAATATTCCGATCGTCTTGATATATTCCAGAGCTGTTTGTTTTTGTTCTGTAATGAATTGAAAACTGTTGTAGCTTAAGTGCCTTTATGTCATTTATGTGCCGTATTTCTGTTCCGTATTTATTTTATGCAAATCATCATCTTGCTTGTTTGTTTATCACTTTTCCTGATTTTGTGTTGCTTGAATTTCTGTCGGTTTAAGTGTCAGTGCTTGTAACGCTGAACTTCGTTTTTCCATTTTGAAACTTCCTAGCATTCTGTTACAAAACCTTTGTTTTATGTGTATAATCTATCTCCGTCATGTGCATTGAGTATTTGCTTGTGTATTTTCAATTTTCACGTGCCTTCAACGTTTTGCTGGCCGGGTGTCATGGCTTCTAACACTAGGCTTCCTTTTTTTTGCTGTTTTGCTGTTTTGCTTTCTGGGATCTCTGTACCTATTTTTATCTTATTGTTTCTTTCATATATATGGTTTTCTGTGTTGTGTTGTCTTGATTTTAGTTTGTTTTTATGAATGCTTGTATATGATGTACCAGTACCAAGACCCTAGGGTTGTTCCTGGGCACCAAAAATAAAGGTTGATTGATTGATTGATTGATTGATTGATTGATTGATTGATTATTATTATTATTATTATTAACGGGCAACACTCCGGAACGTACTCAGCCACCAGCGGGGTGCCTCAGGGCTCAGTCCTTGGTCCTCTTTTGTTTTAACAGTTTGTCAACGATGTTTCAACAGCAATTCAGTACTCATCGTTCTTGCTGTACGCAGACGATATAAAAATATTCAAAGTGATTGGCAACATCTCAGACTGTGCACAACTGCAATGTGATATCGCCGCGTTTTCGGACTGGTGCAACAGAAATAAGTTGATACTCAATAGTGCAAAAACCAAAGTGGTGTCGTATACCCATAAAACAGATGATATCAATTTCACCTATCGCATAAGTGAAGAAGATCTGAATCGGGTATGCCAAATCAGAGACTTGGGAGGTTTGTTTGACTCTAAGCTCACATTTACAGCCCTTACTAATCAGATTACCCGTCGCACTTTGCGAACACTAGGTGCAACATGTCGTGTCTCAGGAGAATTCAACTCTCCAGACACATTTCTTCAGCTCTATACCTCAATGTGTCGCCCTCTATTGGAATACGCATCCGTGGTCTGGAATGCAACGTGTCTGTCCAACGCGGCGGTCATTGAGAGAGTGCAAACTAAATTTCTCTCAATACTAAAGCATAGGTACGCTACAGCGAAGGCTAAAGATGATCCTGGCGTTGATGACGCCAGCGTGCTTGTAATGGACCCATTACACGGTCGGAGGGCCAAGGCTGACCTTTTATTCTTGTAAAAACTGGTGCACAGCCTCATTGATTGTACAGAGTTGCTGGGTGCCATAAATTTGAGAACCCCGCCAGGCAACACCAGGGCACCTAGACCGTTTCATGTCTCTGCCCGTGTCAAGAGTCCCGTGGGACGCATTCAGCACCTATACAATATGCACGCAGAAAGTTTGGACGTATTCCATCGTCCCTTTCCAGCTTTTTGTAAGAAACTGCGTCGCTTGACAAACCAGGAGTAGTTTGCTTGCCCTAGTATGTAACGTCCATTCACACACTTTATGCTGCCGGGGTCGGTTAACTATGTATGTATGCTAATTGTTTCGGTATTGTCTTGTGTATCTAAGTGTTATGCCTTCATTGTGGCGTGATCTTTAGCTTTGATGGCGTGATGTTTCAGTGTACAGAGTTTTAATCATGCCTTGTTGTATTACACTCGTAGTCTCCATAGCAATCAGCAGTGTCTTATTGCTATGCACTGATTGCAATGCCTTGTTTGCATATGTGCTCGGGTCATGTGCGTGTGTCGGCGTGTGTGTATTTATTTATATACCTTAAGGGCCCAATAGGGAATTACATAAGGGGGGTGACATACAGCAACAAATTGCTTCAAAAATGCAGGGTACAAAAATATAATCAGTCAGAATTCCAAAAAATACAGAAAAGACCCCAACAAATATTCACAGAGCAAACACATTGCAAAAGCAGTACTTTTTACACAAGCAAGAGATTACAATGACTAAAATTGGTTATCGGTTTCAAGAAAAGCAAGTAACGCAGTTTGGAAAGTTGATTGCAGAGAGTGTGCGACAACGCTAGCAGGTAGTGAATTCCACTCATTTATTGACAAAGCAAGAGGGGAAAATTGGTGTTTCTTTGTGCGAGAAAATACTGGTTCTATGATCATGGTCGATACGCATAGAAGTGTACGAAGCCGGGTGAATGAAAGTGCGACAAAACGGCGAATCAGTGTGGTATAACCTGTGGAAGAAAGATAAGCGGGAAAATTTTCTGCGCATGGCAAGTGGGGAGAGATTCAAAGTTTGCTTAATGGCTGACACACTTTCATAACGGGAATAGCATGACGAGATGAACCGTGCGGCTTTGTTTTGAACCGATTCAAGCATCTCGGTAAGGACTGCTGTGTGCGGGTGCCATACTATTGCAGCATATTCTAGGGTTGGCCGGATTACTGCGTTATATGCGTGAAGTTTGGTGCCTTTGTTCGCGAGTTTCCAACGACGTTTAAGAAGGCCGAGCTTTCTTAATGCTTTCCCGGTTATATATTCTACATGGCTAGTCCAAGATAAATCGAAATGAAAAAGAATGCCTAAATACTTTATGGATGGAACAGTCTGAATTACTATGTTGTTTATGGCATACACATTAGGCGAAGGATCTGCAACAGATGAGAAACGGACATGCTTGGTTTTGCTAACATTAATTTCCATTTGCCATATACGGTACCATTCCGATAATTTTGTCAGGTCTGACTGCAAGATGGTTATGTCGTTAGGTTTAGAGATGGGTTTGTAGATGACGACGTCGTCGGCAAACAGACGCAGTGAAGAGTTAATGTTGGACCCGATATCATTAATGTACACTAGGAAAAATAAAGGCCCGAGCACGGACCCCTGAGGTACTCCAGACTTGACGGGTCTGGGACTAGAGATAACGTTGTTCAGTTTGACTGACTGAATCCTGTTATTAAGGAAGCCCTTGATCCACTGGGTTGTTTTATCATCTAGATGTAGATTGCAGATTTTAGCCATTAACCGTTTGTGTTGCACGCGATCGAATGCCTTGGAAAAGTCGATAAAAATCGCGTCGGTGTAGCGAGAGTTATTCCTAGAATCGTGCAGGTCCGTTAGCAATTCAAACAGTTGGGTGTCACAAGAACGGTTAGTACGGAAGCCATGTTGGTTGTCTATTAGCAGGTTGTTTGTATTCAGGTGGGAAATTATGTGCGTAAACAGAATATGCTCTAGTATTTTGCATGGAATAGAAGTGAGCGAGATAGGTCGGTAGTTATTAGCTGAAGATTTTAGACCAGATTTAAATATAGGTTTTAAAAATGCCGATTTCCAATCATCTGGGACGCAACCCGTGTCAAGAGACTGCTTGAATATTAGTTTCAATAAGTACGCTGATTTTTTAGAGGTTAATTTCAGTAGTTTAGCACTTATTCCATCAGGCCCTGGAGTAGTCTTGTATTCAAGTCGCTCAATCGCTCGTGTTACACCATTTTCAGTAATGACAATAGGGGAAAAGGTAACGTGGATGAAAGTCTCTGGTAATGCTTGTGTGTCTATTGGAAGCTCATCGGAAAATATGGAGGCAAACTGATTGCTAAATATTTCTACAGTGTCCTCTGGCGACAAAGAATAGCCAAGGTCGTCGTCCAGCAAAGTCGGGTCGTTAGAGTCTTTTGGGTTAACTACGCGCCAGAATTTTTTAGGGTCAGTTTTCAGGAGGTTAGGTAATGTGTGGTTAAAATATTTATGTTTGGCATCTTTGATGATGGCTTCGCTTTCCCTAGATAAATTCTTATAGTTATGCCAATCTTCTGATGCATTTGTGCGTGACGCCTTTCTAAACGCACGCTTCTTTTTATTCAAACTTCTTTTAACATTCTGCGTGAACCATGGGTCGTTTGTCTCTGATCTGATGGTCATTCTTGGAACACAGCTATGTTCGATTTGTTTTAAGAAGTCTCGAAATTCAATCCAGTTTTCATTTGCTGCACGATTTTCAAGATTGGCATCGAAACGGGGTGTAAAGTCTGGCAGCATACGATTCATTTTTTCAACATTTGCACGTGCGTAATTCAGTAACGGTTTGGTTGACATGATTTTATCGCAGCGTGGTAGAGATAGGGAGCAATGTACGACGCGGTGGTCGCTGATTTCTTCCAGAACATGGGTAACCGCATTATCAGGGTGATTAGTAAGTATTAGGTCTAATATGTTCTTTCCGCGCGTAGGTTCCGTCACAAGCTGTGACATGTGATGCTCGTGGGTTAGGTGCATAAAATTCAGGCTTTCTTGGCGATGGCTCGTGCAGCTAACAGTGGAGGCAGACCAATCTATACCAGGGTAATTAAAGTCCCCACCAAGAATAACAACGGAGTTGGGGTCCTTGTTTAGAACATGCTGAAGGGAATCGTTTAAAAGTTCAACGAACTCCGGGCGGCTATCAGGTGGTCTGCAGCACACGCCAATGACACACGTCACATGCGCCAAGCACGCAGTGACCCACAAAATTTCGAGGGTTGAATCGCAGACTAGAGCTAAAGGGCAGAACTTTTTGTTAATGGCAATAATTACCCCGCCGCCCCGAGAGCTAGCTCTGTCTTGACGGAATATTGCGTACTCGGCAGGAAGGTTAAGTTCGCTGTTTTCTGTGTCCACCGACAGCCACGTCTCTGTGCCCAGGACAATATCAGCATCACACGCGTACATTAGCGCTTTCAGGTTGTCCAGTTTGTCAAATATGCTGCGGAAGTTGTCAACGATTACGGAAAGCTTATTTTTAGATGTTGATTTCTGCATGCCTGGTGGATCGACTGAGATGTTGTGTCATGTCGTTAATGGTTGGTGGTTACCGGTTACGTCCACATCACTCTGATTCGTTGTAGTTTCGTTCGCAAGATCTTCGAACCTGGATGGCACTTCGACAATGCTATCTGTGGTAGACTCGCACCTGAAGGTGCTACCACGCATGGAAAGGTGGTTAAATCGGATTGAATAGCTTTCATTTTCAGTGCGAATGGATTTCGCGAAGTCGCGGAGCTTTGTGCGCGCCAATTGTACTTTGGGAGAATAGTCTTCGTCAAGCCAAACTTTCGGGTATTCCAGTTTTTTAAGTTTAGGAGCATTTCGCAAAACGTCCATCTTTGATTTAAAATTCAGAAATTTTACGATTATGGGGCGGTCAAAGTTCGAGCGCCGCTTACCCAACCTGTGAGCACGTTCGATGTCACCAGCCTGTATGCCGAGGTGGGTGGCAAACTATTCTTTAACAATTTTTTCTGACTGTTCGTACCCCTCCTTTTCTGTTTCGGCAATGCCTTTGACAATCAAGTTATTTCTTCGCATCCTGTTGTTCATATCATCCACAACGTCAAATAATTCCTCGTTTACTTTTGCAATGCTGGTTTTCACTTCGCGCACTGAATCACCTACATTTTCACAGTTTGTTTCAATTTGCGGCATTTTGCTTAGATTTTCTTCGATTGTACAGATTTTTGAATTGGTACTATGGATGTCCTGTTTTATTTCGGTTAGGGTAGCCGTGGTTTCCTCATGAAGTTGGTTTATTAAAGCCAGAACATTAACGATCTTTGGGCCGGGGTTAGATTCCACATCCCCCTAACAAAGCAGGGTGAGTGAAATTAGAGAAACTAGAAGCAGGATGGTGGGTCTAGGGGTCTGGGATCGGACAAAGGTGGCTGCAAATCCAAAGCAAGCATTGCGGGAGTTTTTTGGCTGCCGGCAGAAAACAAATGAGCCAATCCTCACGCGGTAGGTATACAGGTCAACACCCATCACACTTCCCACAAAAAGACAACGAGGTGGGATCAGCGGCCATAAAACACGAAGAAGCGTTTCCAAAACAACAGCGTGTGCGAAACTACATGCCTACCTAGAACAGCGAAAACAGAACTTAGCCGTGGGAGCCGGTGGCCGCGAATCCCAAGCAGTTGATGGCGGAAGCTCCTTTTGTAGCGTACAGTGGCGCTGCCCTCGTCGTGACGTCAGTAGATGATGTCACAGGAACGATGACTGGTGTAGAAACGGATGATCACGGCTCCAATCTTCGGTGATGAGCGCGGCCAGACAGCAATCGACGGCACGAGGTGATCGTATATAGAACAGCGAAAACAGAACTTAGCCGTGGGAGCCGGTGGCCGCGAATCAAAGTGTCTCGTTCTCGTTCAGACTATACAATGCTATTTTCTATATTTTTCTGAGATATGCACTTTTCTTTCTTTCCGCACCAGCACATCGTTCCTTGACACACTAATAAACAATTAATTGGTTGTTTCATTCATCATTTTTATTATCTCTGCGATTTGCGGTCTGATCATTGATGTCTATACTCCTGCCATTGTTTTTTTCGCTATTGTTCTGTCAAACTTGTTGCTCTGTTTGCTGTGTCTCTCGATAAGATGGGACATCGCAAAGGCATCGCTCGTTTTAGGGTAATACTTTATTGCAGTGTGACTTTTAAAAAATCAAAACTCTCGTTTTATGTGTACACTCTGTCTCCATCATGTGCACTGTGTATGTTGTATATTTCCTTTTTCAAGTGCCTTGAAAGTTTCGCTGGCCGAGTGCCATAGCTTGCAACGCTGTTTTTTTTGCTTTTCTGTCATATCGGGGATTTTGTGTGTTGTGCCGTGCTGTCTTACGTTTCTTTTAATAATGTGTTGTATATGGTGTGCCCAGCACCAAGACCTTAGGGTTGTTCCTGGGCACTGAAAATAAAGGCTGATTGATTGATTGATTGATTGATTGATTGATTGATTGAATAATTGATTGATTGATTATTATTATAATAACTACTAGCAAAAACACGCAGAAATTTTCTTTTTGGTTCTACAATAAACTCCGAGCTGCCCGTAGGCTGAAAGATCGGGCACATAGAAATGCACGTGACTCTGGACTCAACACGTGGAAGTAAGAGTTTCGCATTCACCGTTCAACGTATGAAAAGCTCTATAAAAAAGACTATAACTCCTACCTTGAGTCCGTGGAGATTCGCGTGACCCTTCAAAATTCTGGCAGTTCATTCGTTCCCCCTCAAATAACGCAGATGATCGCATCCGTTTAGTTGATTGATGACCCGTCGGTCTGCAAAGAGTCGATGTCGGAGCGGGGTTATATAGCACGGAATGCAGCTGCAGCAATCACAAGAACGGGAAGGGCGCTCTGTCCTCCGCCGCACTGCGCATGCTCAAGGAAAGCCCCTCATCGGTCAGCACGTAGTAGTTGGCGCTCTGTCGTCTTCATAGCTATAAAAGTGAGGAACCAAGTTACACGCGTTTGTACGACAAATATGCCCCCCGGTCTGGTGCATATCGGGGCATATCTGCAATTTATTTTCTCCGTACAAATTTTTTGTTGCGGCTGACGCGTATTGAACTTCCCTCGCAGTCCTGCCTGGAAACCGTTACTGGCCGATGCACCATTAGGAATTCCATATCAAAACAATATTCTTTCAAGCAACAGCGAGGATGTTAGTGCACACGCTGCCCAAATACTTTCCTTCCTTGAGTGTAAAATATAGGTTTCAGGCAGCGAAGAACAAGAAGAAAAACTTTAGAACGTCTTACGAAACGTAGAACATTGTGAACTGGTGGGGGCACTAGCTGCTTTTAAATCTGAGCAGCAATGTGTATATTATATACTAAAAAAGAAGTTCAAAGGAGTTGGTTCAAGGCATCTCTAACAGAGGTCATGGAACACCTCCATTAGAGGTCGTGGAAGGCCTTCAAGAAAGCAACAGTGCGGCTTTGAATGTATTGGCCAGGTATGCAGAAATAGATAGAAAATCTTATTGCGAAGTGAGCTTGCAATTGCAAAGGGAAGTTTGTAACTCAATTATGTACCAACTGGCCTGCCTACAATCTGTGATGCAATCTGGGAAGCTCGAGTTTGCTCATGGTCTACTGCATGAACTCGTATTCAACAGCCTTGCTGCATGTTCCTTGGAAAAGTGCTGGATTACATCTGTGCGCCTATGCAGAGCACCTAAGCAGTGGTATTTTGAGGATCAATGAAAATTTCGGGAAGAAAAACACCTAAACTAAGCGTCCAGGTATTGCCTCTTCAAAAACCTTGAAAAAATGTTCGCGAAGCATGAGATCTCATTAGAGGTATATAAACATGGGGATTTGAATTTCTTCCAATATTGTTTGAAGCTTTTCGCGGGTGTTTAACTTCTCACACGTGATTTCCAGTACTTGTACCTGAGAGTCAACCGGCTGGAACAAGGTGGCTACAATTCGTAAAACGTTTTCTGAAGGATACTGAGCACGCCACCGAAGCATTCTGGGTGACTCTTCAGAAATGCCCTCTTGTCTCCGGAGGACAGCCAAAGCATGGCCGAACTGCTGAGCAGGAGGCCCCTAGTAGCACGCTTACAGGCCTATGCGGCTAAACCTGCGCAGGCGTAAAGAAACATCAGCAAAATCCCAAGGAGAAAACCTCAGTTTCAGGAATGCCGAAGTAGGACATCGCGTTCATTCTAAATGACACAAATTGTAACAAAAATTCCACAATTCACTGTTCCGTTTATACACTGTTTCACATTCTCGGGAGAGAAGATAGATACGCCTAAGGCGAAAGGGGCACCATATCCTCGAATCAAACCTTAAGTTCGTACCGCGAGACATAGATAAGCAGGAGAACCACAACAGCCAAACTCAACCTAACCAAGCATGGACGACATTGGGAAGGTGGCGCGACTTCTTTATCTTTCATCACCCATTGTTCAACAGTGGAATGTGATACAGGCCAAAGTACATGAAAATGTTGAAAATATGTAATCGGTGAAGGGTAAATGGGACGAGCTACGATACGGGAAAGCGGAGCGAAAATATTCTCGCATCAACAGCTTCCCTTCAAATTTCCAAACCGTTCGAAGCGCAAACCATCAATGAGGGATGACGAGAAAGCACAGGGACAAGCGCTACTTCCTACTAAGATATCTAAGAAAAAGAAGGCATATATATACACAGAAATCTTGCGCACACCGGTACATTCTTGAGGTCACGCCGCACACACCCAAGACACGCATTATAAAATCAAAATAACGATAAAAACACCGATTAAACAAAATAACAAAAACAAAAAAACTATTTTTTTCGACATCAGTATGTGCGACACGCGTATACAGATTCGTACGTCCAGATACGAAAGTTCCATTCATGTTAGTGCGAGAGATGGCTTGCTCACGCAAGCATCCCCTCCGAGGCGGGCCATTTCAGAAGCTTCGTTAACTTTTCTTGTAAACTGGTTGTGATGTCTTGCTATTGTTATAGTCTCATTGAAGGCAGGTTTACATTTTTTTACAATCTCGGCAGTGCGTACTAAGGTGCCCCATGTTTCCACGCTCTACATTTCATTTGTGGTCCAGCAGTCGATCTTTTAAACACCGGGATGTCTGGCCTACGTATTTACGACCACAGGAGAGGGGAATTACATACACCACGATTTCGGTACACGCAGTGAACTTGTTCTGGTGTTTAACCTTGCAGGTCCTTTTCCGCTTTTGTCCTGGGGAAGTTTCTTTACAAAGCTTTGAAAGCTTTTCAGGAGCGAAAAAAACTACCTGCACATTTCTGCAGGCACCGATCTGCTTGAGCCAATGGAAAGGTGGTGTAGTTACTGGAGAACTGCGGTTTTACCCCTGGCCTAGTCGCTCACGTCAACTTCGGGCGGTTCGTTTCTGAGGGAACATTTGACGTCTCCCAGGAGCTTATTTGCCACAGAGGTACCAAGGGTGTGTGGAGCATATACACTGTGAACGGAGCAACTGGTTCCAGAACAATGGTCGGGGGGTAAGTTGTAAGCAGCTGTGGGGAACAATAGTTTTCGCAAGCCATTAAAAAAAACGCATTCCTTCGTTCGAATGAAGCCTATGCTGTTTCTCTATACAATTCTTCATCATCGCCGTCGATGGCAACATCATTTTGTAGTGGTTCATAGTGCTGTATTTGGCTTTCATTAAGGCTGAGGTAAAGTTGACTACATCTTTGTACTTTTCATCATTAGGAGGGTTAATTGCGGACTTTGATTTAACTCGGGTACAGCGAAGAAACTTTACTTTTTTCATACTATTTTGTTAAAGGAGCTTATCTACTGAAGAATACCAGTTCACGTGTTTCTTCAGTTTCTGCATCGTATTGTAAAACTGGGGAAATTGTTTTAAACGTTATGATTATGATTAAAAGTTTTAAACGTTATGATTACTCTGCTTGCTTGAAGTAAAGAATGCTGCTCATATCTCATCCAGTGGTGGTCAATGTTCATGCTTGCAATAGAAGATAAGTACTCTAAACATCTTTTCTGAAGTAGCTCACGAAAGTGAACGAAGCAAAATAATATTTTGTTATTATTAAAAACTAAATTTGGGGCACAACTATCTCTTTTCTTCAGTATGCTCACGCAAGTTTCTAAATTATATTCGATATATATGGTTTTGAATGGAGCCCACCACGAGGGTGGTTTCATATTGTTAGGTATTTTAAACAATAGCGTGGATATATACAAGAAGTCTTACTTTCACATTGCTTAAAACTTCTCACATGAGAATGGCAGCCCATAATATTTTAGGAGGCATTTTTGGTTTAGAAACGCCCAAAGAATTAATATTTATTTACATATACTGGAGAGTCATGACTGATACTCTCCAGTTTGAATTTTTGAATCTCTTATCAGATATATTTATTACTATTACAAATTTTCATATTTATTCATCCGAAATATAATGATCATGCCAATTATAATAATCATACCATTTGTCGTTTGATCGCCGAAAGCCAACTCCAGTTAAAAGGAGACAAGAAAATTATGGACACAAAGAAAAGATATTGTTTATTGTATTAAAAAGGTTTCTGGCCAATTTAAGGTATGCGGTTTTTAAAGAGCTAAATGTCCGGTTTATAGGGGCCAAGCTATAGGTGCGCGTCTTCTGATAGCCTTCTTCGACACTGGCGCTCCCACTGCAACTCTGCCAATGCAGGGCGACCGGATCAACGCAGCCGTCTTTGTGTGGACCTAGGTTAAATAGCGAACGTGCATCCGTACCGAACACTGGGCATAGAGAAGCAGCGATGGAGCGTACATGGCTCCGACCTGTCGTTTTGATTACACAGCTGCTGGCAATCTTCTGCTCGTGGGCTGCCTCGGAAGCGATACCACCAGGCTAGATACCACTAGAACCCCTGCGATCTCGTTCTTCGGTGCCGTTGTTGCTGCGACACGGTCCGGCAGCGCCTTTATCGCCTTCGTCAACACTGGTGCACCAACTACAACTCTGCCACTGCAGGGCGACCGGACCAACGCAGCCATCATCGTGTCGACCCAGCTTAAATAGCGAGCGTGCATGCGCACCGACCACTTGGCATGGGCAAGCAAGGATGGAGCGAACGTGGCTCAGACCTTTGTTTTTGATTACACAGGTTAGTCCTTTATTTTCCCTCAGTTCGAAGCGCACTAGTAACAAGTGTTTGCTGCTTGTCCCATGCTCAAATACGGTCTTATTGTTGGCTTGCAGTTGTGTTCGTGTGACCAAGTTGCTACCTATGTGTTGTTATGTGGAGCAAAATCCCGGCCCTCCAAGCGATAGTTCCGATGAATGAAAAGGGACACACAATGACGCGCTAGCTGCCATAAACTCCCTCGCTCGAACGATCGAATCAAGGCACCTAGCAGTGATTTCCTCCGTGAATGAAGTTAGGGCTAGGCAAAAACAGCATGAAAAACGAGTCTCAAATAATTACACCAGGCTAGCTACTGTCCAGTTATAAGTAACGTCGCTGGGGCGCCTTCCTGCTCCAACCGACATTCAATGCTTTGTTGCGGAATCTGTTTGTAGCGAGAATGCCGCCATTCAGTCCCGCTTGGAGGATCACGAGGATAGGTCTCGACGGGATAATGTTATTTTTCATGGAATAACGGACACGCTCGCCGAGGCATGGTCCCAAACAGAAAACAAAGTGCGGGCTCTTCTCGCGAATACATTTTCGCTAGAGCTGAATGACGAAGGAATCGCGCGAGCACATAGGCTAGGTGGTTGCGTCGTGAAGAAGTGCCGTCCTGTGGTTGTTAATTTTGCTGCGTTCAAACTAGGAATCATGTTCTGTCCCAGCGATCCAAGCTGAAAGTCAGTGGTGTAACCTTGCAAGAGGAGTTTTGCAAATCGACAAGGCTTTCATGAAAAAGCTCCTTGATTTTGGTAACTCGAGTTGACGGAAGTTTGACCTAAAATATAACAAACTTTACATTAACAAAAGGTGTTACGTACATGTTGCACAAACTGACAGTGTATGTAAAGTGACACTCTTGAACATGCCCGGCACCAAGGGCGATGTCGCATTCTCGTCTGCGACTGGCTCTAATGCATGCACGTTTGACGCTGTACCACCCTCTTGTGACGCTGTACCACCCTCATCATTGTCCTAGGAAACTTCGGCTGTTCAGGCATGACGAAAACATGACGATTCATTTTTTTTCACCAACATCAGAAGTATTGTAAATGAACGTAATTCTTTGTCTGCCTTGATAGATACTTGCTCAACCGACGTAGTCATACTAACTGAAACGTGGCCTTCCAGTAAACTGGCCAACAGCGAGTTGTTTATTTGCAAAAAAGGCTACGTGTACAGAAGTGACTGATGCGAGTGTATCGGCGGAGGAACCCTGATTGCTGTATAATATGACCTAGTATCATCTTCCATCCCTATTACCGTCCCCGCCTCTTTAGAACTCGTCTCAGTTAGCATCAGTGTGAACCACAGAGACGCTGTGTTCTGCGCATGTTATCGTGCACCCAACGCCGCAGATACCTTTTCTGATTACCCATTCGGTTGTTTGAACAAAATTACTGCAGTCGAACACGGATATATCGAACACGCTTATATCGAATTATTGTTTATATCGAACAGTCGAAACATCCGCTTTGAAATCGCGTGCAAAAGCATAGCACCGTTGTACGCGTGTATTGAGCTCCATTTCACGGGCGCATTCGATATATCGAACTCTGCACCGCAAGTTACCGCTTATCACGACTTTGAAGAGCTCTGAGATGTGTGGAGCTTTCAGATAAGCTTTAGATGGGCATATTGAATATGTCGAATTATGGATATATCGAACTTTTTTGCGATCCCCTTGGAGTTCGATAAATGCCTGTTCGACTGTACTATTAGTATCCGAGCACCCCAAATTTTTGGGGAGACTTTATTTGTCCAACAATCTCGTGGAAGGATGAGCCTGTAGTAACCAGTGGTTCCTCGGAATTTCTAGTATTTCTTGACTTGTGTACCTCATTCCATCTGGCACAAATTGTAAAAACACCTGCACGCGTAAACACTCCCTCTGCCAATGTACTAGACCTAATATTGACTACAGTACCTGATTTAATCTCTTCCCTAACTGTTTTTCCCGGCTTAAGCGACCACGCGGTTCTACACTTCAGCATTCCTTCCGCTCTACCCCGTCCGCCTATGTGTTACAAAACAATTAGAGACTACAGTAAGGCTGATTTTGACGCAATTCACTCGGAGCTTGCGAACTTTGCCGACTCATATTTTGCACAATTCTTGGAGCGTAGCATTGAAGACAATTCGTGCTTATTCAAAGATATTGTTAAAGCACTAACAGAAATATATCTCATTGCGTCGGTTGGCACAGGTTATGTCAGCGTGGTTCAACCCAACGCTGAAACGCCTTCTTAATAAAAAAAGCGCATCTTTCGCAGCTACAGGCATTCCGGGTCGCGCAACAAACTATCATCTTATCTCTCGGCAGCTTCAGAATACAAATGCGCTCTGTCAGGCGCGAAATACACGTTTTCTACGCAAACACTCCCTGATCTATTAAAAACTAATCCACGGATATTTTGCAACGTGATTACCATGCGCTGAACCAATGACGCACAATTACACTACCCGATGATACACCTGTACCCTCTCACCAATGTTGCGCCGTCATAAAAAACACATTTTCTCTGTCGTTTATATATTCTACACCAACAACATTCCCTTCTTGTTGCACGGTACAGTTTAAACAAATTAATGATAATACAATCGAATCAGAGGGCATTGCTTAACTTATTCGTAAGGCCAAGCTCTCTTCCTCCTCGGGTATCGACGCAATTACCTACAAGTTTATACAAAACACGGAAGCATACTCTTCCATTATCTTGTCATACATATTCTCACAGTCTTTACGAAGTGGCGTCCTTGCTTCAGACTGGGGTATCGGCAAGGTTGTCCCAGTGCACAAGTCTGGTGATGTTCATTCTCCTTTCAACAACAGACCAATTAGCCTCACTTCTGTTTCATGTAAACTCCTCTAGTATATAATCTATACTAACCTGATTAGTTTCCTCGAATCAAATTCCCTTTTTTCACCCTACCAACAGGGATTTCGTAAATATCGATTCTGCGAGACTCAACTGATAGCCTTTACCAATGACCTATTTACTGCGTTAAATCACTCATTGCTCATTGACTGCATCTTCATCAATTTTGCGAAAGCTTTTGACACTGTACCCCATCAAATTCTTCTCTTTAAGCTCAGCAAACGTAACCTAGACGCGATCATACCTAAATGAATTGAATATTTCCTACATAACCGTACCCATATGTCAGTGTCAATGGTTACCAATTCGACCTTCACCCAGTGACATCCCGTGTGCCACAGGGTTCAGTTATAGCCCCTCTCCTTTTTCTCATATATATTATTGATCTTCCTGAATCTGTTTCTTCTTCCATACGGCTGTTTGCTGATGATTGCGTAATATATAGACAAATTACTAACCAATCCGATGTCTATGGCCTGCAATCGGACCTTAACAACATCTCTGTATGGTGTGACCGCTGGATGATGCACCTTAATACTCCCAAATCCAAATCAATGCGAATTTCACGGAAGACTAATCTTCATGACCCCGCTTATTTTATGAATGACTTGCCTTTATCCCCCGTCAAGAGTTACAAATACCTTGTTTTCTACATTTCTGATACCTCACCTGGCACACTCAAATTCAGCACATACCCAGCCGGCACAGAAAGTGTGCCCCAAGACCGGCCCGTCTATGGCCGCTTTCTGGCATGTCCGGCCAGCATCCAGGTTCTGGCAGCCACTGATCATGCGTTGAACGGCCAACATTCGGCAACCAGCGCTTCGGCATTTTTCCGTCCGCCCATGTCCGGACGCACAACGGCAGCTAACCGGCTGCCAGATATACAGTTCTCTTACGGCTGCCGATGTTGAGAAAGAGAACGGCCGAAGTACGGCCTTAGGGCATCCGTTTTTTCTTCGGGAAGCGGTAATCGGCCGAATCACGGCAAGCGACCGGCCACAGAATATGCGTATTCTTGCGGCAGTTGGTGTTCGAAAGGAGACCGGCCGGAGCGCGGCTGCCGTGCATTCGTTGTTTCAACGGGGAACCGCGCGTCCGGCGGAGGTACGGCCCCAGAATATACGTTTTTCATTCGGTTAGCTGTCCTCGGCCGAATTACGGCAAGCGAATGGCCACAGAATATTTGGCAACCGGTGTTCAAGAGGAGACCGGCCTACGTAAGGTATCTGGTTATACGTCACTTTTTCGGCAAACGGCATACAGCCGAACAACGGCTCGCGCCTGGGCGCCGAGAATTCATGCACAGACGTGTTGGAAGGAGACCGACCGGTTTTTTCCTGGGGGGAGAAAAAGCCGTTAGGGAGCCGAACGACGGGGACGCGCTTTTCACTCGCTCCGTGTTTCTACGTTTTAAATGAACGAACATCGTTTGTCAAACAGTAATGAGTGTTCTCGGTGAACGGGCAAGGTGCAAGGACTCACTGGACATTAGCAGGGAACCTTTTAGGCCATCGAAATGTCATTTATTGCCACAAGAAGACTGTGCCACACCGATGGGTGAGCTAAGCCTCGCCAGTCATCGCCGCTACCACGCCTCTGCCGCCGGCTTCGTCGACGCATCAGCTCGAGGCTAGTCGCCCGCTCAAGAAATGGAGAGCATTGGAGATATCGACCCGCCAGAGATGTCCGATCCGAGATGGAGATGGTTCACCAAAATAACTGGCCTTTAAGGGCGTCGAGCAAGCGGCCACCACGCAGGAGCTAAACCGCCACCATGTCAAGGACTCCCCACCAAACAAAGGCAAGTGCGAGCAAAAGCGCAAGTTATTCTGCTTACAATTAAACTGCGACAAGTAATGTTGCACTATGTTGTTGGTGATAAACGTAGAAGAGACTCGCTCGTGCATTGGTAGGATCAACTTCATGCCCTGCACTATGTTACTTCAGGGGATTTTACGACTGCCTATTTAGAAAAAAATTATTTTAAATTTGGGATAAAAACAGAGCCTTGTCACTGACGAAGCCTAGCTGTTAATTTAGCTCCGATGTTTGAAGGTGAGCTTAGCTACTCTTAGGATATGACTCATTTGGGTAAACATAATCGCCAGAATCCTAGCAAACACGGATTTTGTCAGGATTTTCTTGCTCAACGCTGATTCTTGAGTTCACGCACGATTTGGCTCTTGCAATTGATAAGCTTAAAACGGTTGACTGTATATTCTTGGACTGCAAAAAAGGAAATGATGATGTTCCATATCACCTTCTGCGTAGTACATTTCATCCTATGAACTGAATGAATCAGTTTTTGCAGTGTTAATACTATTGGCCCTATAGCTTTGTTCAAAAGTACTGTGTAGTTAACCGGACTATAGCGAATGAACGTGATTCCGTATACCTGCAGCTTTATTCGAATTTAATAACATCCTGGTGTGCTGATTCAGAAAAGTTTTTGGATGTTAAACAGTGTGTTAACGGCACCTTTACAAGAAAACCTTCATTCCAATTGGATACGTATACCGTACATTATGCTGCTGTCACAACGGCCGAGGAATATTAATACATAGGAGTTTATTTAGGGAGTGGTTAGAGGTTAAATAGGCAGGTTCACACCATAAAAGTTACGGCTGCGTATGTTTTTGGCTTTCTGAGACGAAATTTCAGTGAACCTCCATCTAACTGAAAAGAACAACCGTATTTCATTCATGTGCGCTCAATCTTGGAGTACGCATGTGTTTTCGTGGATCCCTACACCAAAGAGCTCGTTGATACGCTCGAAAACATACAGAATATGTCAGTGTGATTCGTATTAGGTAATTGGCACGCTCAACTTAGCATGAGAGAAAGTAAAAGTAAACTGAAATGGCAGGACGTGAAAGATCACAGACGAAACCACAGGTTGAACTTTTTTCGTAATATCTATCATTCGAAAACTGTTGTAGAAGGGGAGAAGTATGTCCAAGCTCCATTCTACATATCGCCAAGTGGGACCGCTAGCTTAAAGCAAATTATTAACTTTCCTTTAAAGGTGACGCCTTGCGCGATTCATTTTATTTTACATCAATACTGCAGTGTAATTATCTTCGACGTATGATTGCATTACCTGTTTATATTGACGATTTTCAGCGCGCTCTGTAGAATTATTTTGTTATTTTGTCTCATATTTAATGCTTAATGTTATGTATGTCCCTTATGTAATGCATGCAAAGGCAATCAAGCATCAAATAAATAAATAAATAAATAAATAAATAAATAAATAAATAAATAAACTTCCAGAGGCGCAAGTTTGCCTCCGACGGGTTGAGAACCCTACGCATTCAACCTTCACCAACAAAATATTTATTGTCCTATTCGTTGCAGTATGCAAGGTTTCCTCTATGCATGCTACCATTGCTATGTTAGTGGTTTGAAACAAATTATGTAACTCTAATTTTACGCCTTTCCTTGCGGTAACACAAAGGGATACAACTGCAGCCACCTGAAGCAGGGCGTCATTCGCGACGCGTCTAGAATTTTTTGAATGTAGTATAACATTAGAAGAAAATTAAGCTCTTTTGGACTATTAAGTGGTGTGGACGTATACTCATGAAAACAACATTAAAATAGATTGAAAATGAAAGTACCTGTTCGCTACTTCTTAGGATCAGCCCTGCGCAAGATCATCAGAAAAGTTGATCGAGTAGAAAATGTCTTTGCAAGAAAAATGGGCAAAAACTGGACATACTTTTTTGTGAAGGAGTTATATTAAATGCTCCTGAGTGTTTTGTTGAGAACCAAAACGTTTCGTGAAGGCATTAACGCCGGTTTTATATGCATCAAAATTGGTCAAGCAACTGTTATAAAAATAGTTTACATAGTCATAGCATGAAAGTGTTCCGGAATATTGCGCTAAAAGAAATTGGCTAAAAGCGGCCCAATTTATCTCTCTGAAATTCAACCCACTAAAGTATGCGCCCTCCGCCTCCTCCCCCCCCCTCTTCTTTCCCCGTTTATTACAGGTAAGCCGCCCCACAGAAGATATCAGGACCTGCACAATACATCTATTCAAGCTCTACAAAGAACTGAATATTTTCTGTGTTCGGCAGTAAATGAGGCACAGCAATTAAAGGAACGACACTTTGTGAGCACTGTTTAACAAATGAATTTTGCTGCCAACTGAGGCTTGTAACTAAGCAAGGCTTGGCCGAAAGCTTGACGGCTGGTGGTTGCGCGCGAGCTCACTTTTATGTGGCAGCATTGGACCCGAAATGCTGGGTTTGTGCTGCTTCTGCACTGCGCGGATGAGTCATCTGCTTGCGCGACATGCAGTGACCGGCCTCAGTACAGCTAACGTACTGTGGCCGAACTCCAATGCCCGTAGCACGGCCGTATTTGCGGTAGCTGTAGTCCGGCTGGAGTCCTACGACCGCATCTCGGCTGTCCTCCGGCGGACGTACTTCGGCCGTACACGGGTGGCTTTGGAATGGCCGGAGCCCTACGGCTGGAATCTGGCCGTATGACCGTAAGCCGGTCGACTGGCCGACGGACACTGGCCGTTGGACAGCCATGGGAGTACGGCCGTATACGGCCAAAAGGCCCACATTTGGACATGGGCCGAACATGGCTGCCGGAAAACGGCCGGACAGAAAATCACCGGCCAAAGTTCACCGGCCTGTTTTAGGCCGAACAGTTCTCTGCTACCTGGGTAACCAGCAATGCCAGCTGGATGCTTCGTTAATTAGTCGAAACTTTTCTTTCGCACCTACCACACTAAAACTGTTGCTTTATAAAACGCTGGTGCGGTCAAAAAAAGAATACGCGTCATCAGTTTCCGATACACCAACTAACACGCTGATTTCCACACTCGAATAACTCCAGAATCGCACAGCATGACTTATACTTTCAAATTATTCCCGTCTTGCTAGTGCCACACTAATGAAATCCTCATTACATTTTCGAGATCTTTAGTCCCGCCGACAACTACCTTGTTTATCACTCTTCCATTAAATTTTCTATACCAATGTAATCCTAAAGAAAGTCTTTTTACTCGTCACAGCTAACTATCATCTCGCATTGACCACGATTTGAAAGTTGGCATACCCCAATGTAGGACTAATAATAATTTGTAGCGAATTGTGGTATATATTCTCCCTGGGTTTTGGCGACGTTTTTGTGTCGTGTGGAGTTAGTGTATTACATTTATAAAAATGTAAACCACAGACAAGCGTTCGCTGCAACAGTTTCACATTTTTCCAGTAAACATGTGATATGGTGCGAGGGTGTTGCATGTGCGTGACCTATCCGGAAACTGCATTAGGCAACTTCAGTGAATCTGTTCATCCTTGTGCTGTCCCCCGGGTTTGAGTGCTTGCGGAAAACAAGTCAACACCCTTGCGCCAACAGAATGATGGAACGTTTCAAGGAAAAGCACAAGGGAGCCGTCATGTGCACCATAACTCAAAATGGCTTGAAGGTGGCCCTACCATCGCTCAACGCCTGCGTGCGACCTTCCAACCACACATTCAGGCTACGCTCGCAGAGCTCGTCTGCGTGGAATCGCTTCGTGTGCTCGGGGAGTTTCCCTCTGCCAGCTGAGCCGGTTTAGCACATCTCCGTAGACATTGTGTACCACCTTCCACCAGCCAGGCCATAGCGCTGTGGCCTTGCAGCCATTGATCAAATCACTCGGTGGCTCGAGGTATGGCCTGTCCAACGGGTAACAACAGAACTCGTTGCTTCATCTGAAATCAGAAGTTGTTGTGGAAACACCCGTCGATGAGTAACAGCAGATTCATGACTTTATCGGTGACAAAAATGCCACGGCATCCAGCTTGGCAGCCCGCGGCCGTGTCTACGTCCTGCCAATTGTGGTTTTCTCGAATATTGCTAAACAGGGTCGTATACAATTCCAGGCCCTGTCGCCGAAGCGATGATCATAGCAGAAGCCGCCTTTGTCATTGCGGTCCTTGAGTCAGTGTTACGGTCGTGGATTTGATCGTGGTTGCGAAGACGCGACTGTGGGCGTGGATCTAGGTGCCTCTGACAAGAGTAGAGCTATCAGCGGATATTGTCGATAGGGCGCACGAGCTACGTTGTGGACTATGGGGCGTGCACGGACGGACAGTGAGTGACGGAGTAGGCGGCGAGACTTTGGAGACTGTGTGCCCGATCACGCCGAGTGGGTCTTGTGGTCGAGTCGGCAGAACATGGGCGGTGGGTTTGCGCATAACGGTACGCGGTGAAGAGAAGGGTTTGGAAGGTAAAGTCGCCAACATGCATGTTACTCGCCAGGGTACTTATGTTGTACAGCAACTGAGACGGCTTACAAACGGCTTTAGTTCTTCGTACTATAGTAGTTGGCGACCCTTATCGTCTACGGAAAGGAAAAGCCTTCGGATAACTTGTCTTCAAATGCAGGTAGCGGTTGTTAGCCAGAGGGCTTGTGAGTATATCGCGGAGCTCAATTGCATAGTGGAGCTCGAGATGGGTGACGGCATATTCGTAGCGCCTACGTTCTGGGATGATGAATTCCAGAGAAAACTCCGCCTCCACTTGTGGAATTCAAGCCTCACATGGCCGATCAATTGCGAGGTGGCTACACGGTGATGCGAAAGACGTCACGGTTAGTGACGGTCGCAGGAATAGCTGCACCAGTGTTAATAGCGACCACTTGATAAGGGCTTTGGGATACATGGTGAGGGCGAGTGCGAGTCGTTTTGGATGCACTGCTGCGTTTGCTGAAGGTACTGGTTTTCGTTTTCGGGAATCCTTACAGCAGCATGTTGTTCAGGGTTCGGTTCTGGCTGATGAAGTGATCGGAGGCAAAATTTATCCATTTTATCTTCAGATCAATTATTGCACTGTCGTATGTCAAATAGTCCATTCCAAGAGCAACATGCCAG
>NW_027526214.1:87287376-87354805 GCF_048455015.1 Haemaphysalis longicornis | reverse complement strand
CGTTGTCGATCTACGCGCCGACGCACGGTGCTACCACACGAAGTGTAGCTCTCTACCCTTCTCGATCGCCCCGATGACTCCAGGTGCTGCCTCACGAAGTGGAGCTCTCTCTCCTCGATCGCCGTGCCGACGCCGGGTGCTGCCTCACGAAGTGCAGCTCTCTCCCGTTCTGGATCTCCGCGCCGACGCCGTGAAGTGCCTCACGAAGTAGAGCATTCTCCCGTACTCGATCGCCGGGCCGACGCCGCATGCTGCCTCTCTTAGTGCAGCTCTCTCCCGTGTTCAATCGCCGCTATGACGCCGGGTGCTGCCTCACGAAGTGCAGCTCACTCCCGTTCTTGATCGCCGCGATGACGCCGGGTGGTGCCTCACGAAGTGCAGATCTCTCTGGTTCTCAATCGCTGCGATGACGCCAGGTGCTGCCTCACAAAGTGTAGCTCTCTGTCGTTCTCGATCGCCGCGCTAACACCGGGTGCTGACTCACGAAAATCAGCTTACTACTCCCGCTCTCGATCGCCGCGCTGACGCCCGATGCTGGCTCAAGAAGTGTAGCTCTCTCGCGTTGTCGATTGCCGCGCTAACGCCTGGTGCTGCTTCATGAAGTGCAGCTCTCTACCGTTTTCGATCGCCGCGCTGACGGCGGGTGCTGCCCCATGAAGTCCAGCTCACTCGCGTTCTCGATCACCGCACTGACGCCGGGTGCTGCTTCATGACGTGCAGCTCACTCGCGTTCTGTATCACCGCGCCGACGCCGGGTGCTGCCTCACAAAGTGAAGCTCACTCGCGTTCTGGATCACCGCGCTGACGTCGGTCGCCGCATCACAAAGAGCAGCTCTCCCCGTTTTCGATTGCCGCGATGATGCCGGATGTGTGCTCACGAAATGGAGCTCAGTCTCGTTCTTTCGCCGCGCTGATGCCGGGTGCTGTCTCTAAAAGTAGAGCTCTTTCCCTTTCTCGATCGCCGCGCCGACGCCGATGCTGCCTCTCGCAGTGCAGCTCTCTCCCGTTTTCGACCGCCGCTATGACGCCAAGTGCTACCTCACGAAGGGCAGCTCACTCGCGTTCTCGATTGCCGCGCTGACGCCGAGTGCTGCCTCACGAAGTGCAGCTCTTCCCGTTTTCGATCGCCGTGATGATGCCGGATGTGTCCTCACAAAATGCAGCTCACTCTCGTTCTCTAGCCGATCTAAAGCCGGGTGCTGTCTCAAGAAGTAGAGCTCTCTCCCGTTCTCGATCGCCGCTATGACGCTGGGTGCTGCCTCCCGAAGTGCAGATCTCTCCAGTTCTTGATCGCCGCGATGATGCCAGGGGGTTCCTCACGATGTGCAGCTTACTCGCATTCTCTGTCGCCGTGCCGACGCCGGGTACTGACTCACGAAGTGCAGCTCTCTCCCGTTTTAGATCTTTCCGCCGACGCAGGGAGCTGCCTAACGAAGTGCATCTCTCTCCCGTTCTCCATCCCCGCGTCGACACCGGGTGCTGGCTCACGAAGTGCAGCTCACTCTCGTTCTCGATCGCCGCGATGACGCCGGGTGCTGCCTCACGAAGTGCAGCTCACTCCCGTTCTCGATCGCCGTGATGACGCCGAGTGCTGCCTCCCGAATTGCAGATCTCTCCCGTTCTCGATCGCCACGATGATGCCACGGGGTGCCTCACGAAGTGAAGCTTACTCGCAATCTCGGTCGCCGTGCCGACGGCGGGTACTGCGTCACGAAGTGCAGCTCCGTCCCGTTCTAGATCTTTCCGCCGACGCAGGGAGCTGCCTCTCGAAGTGCATCTGTCTCCCGTTCTCGATCGCCGCGATGACGCCGGGTGCTGCCTCACGAAGTGCAGCTCACTCCCGTTCTCGATGGCCGCGATGACGCCGGGTGCTGCCTCACGAAGTGCAGCTCATTCCCGTTCTCGATAGCCGCGATGGCGCCGGGTGCTGACTCACAAAGTGCAGCTCACTCTCGTTCTCGATCGCCGCGATGACGCCGGACGCTGCCTCCCGAAGTGCAGATCTCTCCCGTTCTCGATCGCCGCGATGATGCCACGGGGTGCCTCACGAAGTGCAGCTTACTCGCATTCTCGGTCGCCGTGCCGACGCCGGGTACTGCCTCACGAAGTGCAGTTCTGTCCCGTTCTAGATCTTTCCGCCGACGCAGGGAGCTGCCTCACGAAGTGCATCTCTCTCCCGTTCTCCATCCCCGCGCCGACGCCGGGTGCTGACTCAGGAAGTGCAGCTCACTCCCGTTCTCGATCGCCGCGATGACACCGGGTGCTGACTAACGAAGTGCAGCTCACTCCCGTTCTCGATAGCCGCGATGACGCCGGGTGCTCCCTCACAAAGTGCAGCTCACTCCCGTTCTCGATCGCCGCGATGACGCCGGGTGCTGACTCACGAAGTGCAGTACACTCCCGTTCTCGATCGCCGCGATGGTGCCGGGTGCTGCCTCACGAAGTGCAGCTCACTCCCGTTCTCGATCGCCGGGATGGTGCCGGGTGCTGCCTCACGAAGTGCAGCTCACTCCCGTTCTCGATTGCCGCGATGACGCCGGGTGCTGCCTCACGAAGTGCAGCTCACTCCCGTTCTCGATCGCTGCGATGACGCCGGGTGCTGCCTCAAGAAGTGCAGCTCACTCCCGTTCTCGATCGCCGCGATGACGCCGTGTGCTGCCTCACGAAGTGCAGCTCACTCCAGTTCTCGATCGCCGCGATGACGCCGGGTGCGGCCTCACGAAGTGCCGCTCACTACCGTTCTCAATCGCTGCGATGAAGCCGGGTGCGGACTCACCAAGTGCAGCTCTCTCTCGTTCTCGATCGCCGCGTTGACGCCGGGTGCTGCCTCCTGAAGTGCAGATCTCTCCCGTTCTCGATCGCCGCGATGATGCAAGGGAGCTGCCTCAAGAAGTGCATCTCTCTTACGTTCTCCATCCCCGCGCCGACGCCGGGTGCTGCCTCACGAAGTGCATCTCTCTCCCGCTCTCTATCTCCGCGCCGACGCCGGGTGCTGACTCACAAAGTGCAGCTCACTCCCGTTCTCGATCGCCGCGATGACGCCTGGTGCTGACTCACGAAGTGCAGCTCACTCCCGTTCTCGATCGCCGCGATGACGCCGGGTGCTGACTCACGAAGTGCAGCTCACTCCCGTTCTCGATCGCCGTGATGACGCCGGGTGCTGCATCCCGAAGTGCAGATCTCACGCGTTCTCGATCGCCGCGATGATGCCAGGGGGTGCCTCACGAAGTGAAGCTAACTCGCATTCTCGGTCGCCGTGACAACGCCGGGTACTGCCTCACGAAGTGCAGCTCTGTCCCGTTCCAGATCTTTCCGCCGACGCAGGGAGCTGCCTCACGAAGTGCATCTGTCTCCCGTTCTCGATCGCCGCGATGACGCCGGGTGCTGCCTCACGAAGTGCAGCTCACTCCCGTTCTCGATCGCCGCGATGACGCCGGGTGCTGCCTCACGAAGTGCAGCTCATTCCCGTTCTTTATAGCCGCGATGACGCCGGGTGCTGACTCACAAAGTGCAGCTCACTCTCGTTCTCGATCGCCGCGATGACGCCGGGCGCTGCCTCCCGAAGTGCAAATCTCTCCCGTTCTCGATCGCCGCGATGATGCCAGGGGGTGCCTCACGAAGTGCAGCTTACTCGCATTCTCGGTCGCCGTGCCGACGCCGGGTACTACCTCACGAAGTGCAGTTCTGTCCCGTTCTAGATCTTTCCGCCGACGCAGGGAGCTGCCTCACGAAGTGCATCTCTCTCCCGTTCTCCAACCCCGCGCCGACGCCGGGTGCTGACTCACGAAGTGCAGCTCACTCCCGTTCTCGATCGCCGCGATGACACCGGGTGCTGACTAACGAAGTGCAGCTCACTCCCGTTCTCGATAGCCGCGATGACGCCGGGTGCTCCCTCACAAAGTGCAGCTCACTCCCGTTCTCGATCGCCGCGATGACGCCGGGTGCTGACTCACGAAGTGCAGTACAGTCCCGTTCTCGATCGCCGCGATGGTGCCGGGTGCTGCCTCACGAAGTGCAGCTCACTCCCGTTCTCGATCGCCGGGATGGTGCCGGGTGCTGCCTCACGAAGTGCAGCTCACTCCCGTTCTCGATCGCCGCGATGACGCCGGGTGCTGCCTCACGAAGTGCAGCTCACTCCCGTTCTCGATCGCTGCGATGACGCCGGGTGCTGCCTCAAGAAGTGCAGCTCACTCCCGTTCTCGATCGCCGCGATGACGCCGTGTGCTGCCTCACGAAGTGCAGCTCACTCCAGTTCTCGATCGCCGCGATGACGCCGGGTGCGGCCTCACGAAGTGCCGCTCACTACCGTTCTCAATCGCTGCGATGAAGCCGGGTGCGGACTCACCAAGTGCAGCTCTCTCTCGTTCTCGATCGCCGCGTTGACGCCGGGTGCTGCCTCCTGAAGTGCAGATCTCTCCCGTTCTCGATCGCCGCGATGATGCCACGGGGTGCCTCACGAAGTGCAGCTTACTCGCATTCTCGGTCGCCGTGCCGACGCCGGGTACTGCCTCACGAAGTGCAGTTCTGTCCCGTTCTAGATCTTTCCGCCGACGCAGGGAGCTGCCTCACGAAGTGCATCTCTCTCCCGTTCTCCATCCCCGCGCCGACGCCGGGTGCTGACTCAGGAAGTGCAGCTCACTCCCGTTCTCGATCGCCGCGATGACACCGGGTGCTGACTAACGAAGTGCAGCTCACTCCCGTTCTCGATAGCCGCGATGACGCCGGGTGCTCCCTCACAAAGTGCAGCTCACTCCCGTTCTCGATCGCCGCGATGACGCCGGGTGCTGACTCACGAAGTGCAGTACACTCCCGTTCTCGATCGCCGCGATGGTGCCGGGTGCTGCCTCACGAAGTGCAGCTCACTCCCGTTCTCGATCGCCGGGATGGTGCCGGGTGCTGCCTCACGAAGTGCAGCTCACTCCCGTTCTCGATCGCCGCGATGACGCCGGGTGCTGCCTCACGAAGTGCAGCTCACTCCCGTTCTCGATCGCTGCGATGACGCCGGGTGCTGCCTCAAGAAGTGCAGCTCACTCCCGTTCTCGATCGCCGCGATGACGCCGTGTGCTGCCTCACGAAGTGCAGCTCACTCCAGTTCTCGATCGCCGCGATGACGCCGGGTGCGGCCTCACGAAGTGCCGCTCACTACCGTTCTCAATCGCTGCGATGAAGCCGGGTGCGGACTCACCAAGTGCAGCTCTCTCCCGTTCTCGATCGCCGCGATGACGCCGGGTGCTGCCTCACGAAGTGCAGCTCACTCCCGTTCTCGATCGCCGCGATGACGCCGGGTGCTGCCTCACGAAGTGCAGCTCATTCCCGTTCTTTATAGCCGCGATGACGCCGGGTGCTGACTCACAAAGTGCAGCTCACTCTCGTTCTCGATCGCCGCGATGACGCCGGGCGCTGCCTCCCGAAGTGCAAATCTCTCCCGTTCTCGATCGCCGCGATGATGCCAGGGGGTGCCTCACGAAGTGCAGCTTACTCGCATTCTCGGTCGCCGTGCCGACGCCGGGTACTACCTCACGAAGTGCAGTTCTGTCCCGTTCTAGATCTTTCCGCCGACGCAGGGAGCTGCCTCACGAAGTGCATCTCTCTCCCGTTCTCCAACCCCGCGCCGACGCCGGGTGCTGACTCACGAAGTGCAGCTCACTCCCGTTCTCGATCGCCGCGATGACACCGGGTGCTGACTAACGAAGTGCAGCTCACTCCCGTTCTCGATAGCCGCGATGACGCCGGGTGCTCCCTCACAAAGTGCAGCTCACTCCCGTTCTCGATCGCCGCGATGACGCCGGGTGCTGACTCACGAAGTGCAGTACAGTCCCGTTCTCGATCGCCGCGATGGTGCCGGGTGCTGCCTCACGAAGTGCAGCTCACTCCCGTTCTCGATTGCCGGGATGGTGCCGGGTGCTGCCTCACGAAGTGCAGCTCACTCCCGTTCTCGATCGCCGCGATGACGCCGGGTGCTGCCTCACGAAGTGCAGCTCACTCCCGTTCTCGATCGCTGCGATGACGCCGGGTGCTGCCTCAAGAAGTGCAGCTCACTCCCGTTCTCGATCGCCGCGATGACGCCGTGTGCTGCCTCACGAAGTGCAGCTCACTCCAGTTCTCGATCGCCGCGATGACGCCGGGTGCGGCCTCACGAAGTGCCGCTCACTACCGTTCTCAATCGCTGCGATGAAGCCGGGTGCGGACTCACCAAGTGCAGCTCTCTCTCGTTCTCGATCGCCGCGTTGACGCCGGGTGCTGCCTCCTGAAGTGCAGATCTCTCCCGTTCTCGATCGCCGCGATGATGCCACGGGGTGCCTCACGAAGTGCAGCTTACTCGCATTCTCGGTCGCCGTGCCGACGCCGGGTACTGCCTCACGAAGTGCAGTTCTGTCCCGTTCTAGATCTTTCCGCCGACGCAGGGAGCTGCCTCACGAAGTGCATCTCTCTCCCGTTCTCCATCCCCGCGCCGACGCCGGGTGCTGACTCAGGAAGTGCAGCTCACTCCCGTTCTCGATCGCCGCGATGACACCGGGTGCTGACTAACGAAGTGCAGCTCACTCCCGTTCTCGATAGCCGCGATGACGCCGGGTGCTCCCTCACAAAGTGCAGCTCACTCCCGTTCTCGATCGCCGCGATGACGCCGGGTGCTGACTCACGAAGTGCAGTACACTCCCGTTCTCGATCGCCGCGATGGTGCCGGGTGCTGCCTCACGAAGTGCAGCTCACTCCCGTTCTCGATCGCCGGGATGGTGCCGGGTGCTGCCTCACGAAGTGCAGCTCACTCCCGTTCTCGATCGCCGCGATGACGCCGGGTGCTGCCTCACGAAGTGCAGCTCACTCCCGTTCTCGATCGCTGCGATGACGCCGGGTGCTGCCTCAAGAAGTGCAGCTCACTCCCGTTCTCGATCGCCGCGATGACGCCGTGTGCTGCCTCACGAAGTGCAGCTCACTCCAGTTCTCGATCGCCGCGATGACGCCGGGTGCGGCCTCACGAAGTGCCGCTCACTACCGTTCTCAATCGCTGCGATGAAGCCGGGTGCGGACTCACCAAGTGCAGCTCTCTCTCGTTCTCGATCGCCGCGTTGACGCCGGGTGCTGCCTCCTGAAGTGCAGATCTCTCCCGTTCTCGATCGCCGCGATGATGCAAGGGAGCTGCCTCAAGAAGTGCATCTCTCTTACGTTCTCCATCCCCGCGCCGACGCCGGGTGCTGCCTCACGAAGTGCATCTCTCTCCCGTTCTCTATCTCCGCGCCGACGCCGGGTGCTGACTCACAAAGTGCAGCTCACTCCCGTTCTCGATCGCCGCGATGACGCCTGGTGCTGACTCACGAAGTGCAGCTCACTCCCGTTCTCGATCGCCGCGATGACGCCGGGTGCTGACTCACGAAGTGCAGCTCACTCCCGTTCTCGATCGCCGTGATGACGCCGGGTGCTGCATCCCGAAGTGCAGATCTCACGCGTTCTCGATCGCCGCGATGATGCCAGGGGGTGCCTCACGAAGTGAAGCTTACTCGCATTCTCGGTCGCCGTGCCAACGCCGGGTACTGCCTCACGAAGTGCAGCTCTGTCCCGTTCCAGATCTTTCCGCCGACGCAGGGAGCTGCCTCACGAAGTGCATCTGTCTCCCGTTCTCGATCGCCGCGATGACGCCGGGTGCTGCCTCACGAAGTGCAGCTCACTCCCGTTCTCGATAGCCGCGATGACGCCGGGTGCTGCCTCACGAAGTGCAGCTCATTCCCGTTCTCGATAGCCGCGATGACGCCGGGTGCTGACTCACAAAGTGCAGCTCACTCTCGTTCTCGATCGCCGCGATGACGCCGGGCGCTGCCTCCCGAAGTGCAAATCTCTCCCGTTCTCGATCGCCGCGATGATGCCAGGGGGTGCCTCACGAAGTGCAGCTTACTCGCATTCTCGGTCGCCGTGCCGACGCCGGGTACTGCCTCACGAAGTGCAGTTCTGTCCCGTTCTAGATCTTTCCGCCGACGCAGGGAGCTGCCTCACGAAGTGCATCTCTCTCCCGTTCTCCATCCCCGCGCCGACGCCGGGTGCTGACTCACGAAGTGCAGCTCACTCCCGTTCTCGATCGCCGCGATGACACCGGGTGCTGACTAACGAAGTGCAGCTCACTCCCGTTCTCGATAGCCGCGATGACGCCGGGTGCTGCCTCACAAAGTGCAGCTTACTCCCGTTCTCGATCGCCGCGATGACGCCGGGTGCTGACTCACAAAGTGCAGTACACTCCCGTTCTCGATCGCCGCGATGGTGCCCGGTGCTGCCTCACGAAGTGCAGCTCCCTCGCGTTCTCGATCGCCGGGATGGTGCCGGGTGCTGCCTCACGAAGTGCAGCTCACTCCCGTTCTCGATCGCCGCGATGACGCCGGGTGCTGCCTCACGAAGTGCAGCTCACTCCCGTTCTCGATCGCCGCGATGACACCGGGTGCTGACTAACGAAGTGCAGCTCACTCCCGTTCTCGATAGCCGCGATGACGCCGGGTGCTCCCTCACAAAGTGCAGCTCACTCCCGTTCTCGATCGCCGCGATGACGCCGGGTGCTGACTCACGAAGTGCAGTACACTCCCGTTCTCGATCGCCGCGATGGTGCCGGGTGCTGCCTCACGAAGTGCAGCTCACTCCCGTTCTCGATCGCCGCGATGACACCGGGTGCTGACTAACGAAGTGCAGCTCACTCCCGTTCTCGATAGCCGCGATGACGCCGGGTGCTGCCTCACAAAGTGCAGCTTACTCCCGTTCTCGATCGCCGCGATGACGCCGGGTGCTGACTCACAAAGTGCAGTACACTCCCGTTCTCGATCGCCGCGATGGTGCCCGGTGCTGCCTCACGAAGTGCAGCTCCCTCGCGTTCTCGATCGCCGGGATGGTGCCGGGTGCTGCCTCACGAAGTGCAGCTCACTCCCGTTCTCGATCGCCGCGATGACGCCGGGTGCTGCCTCACGAAGTGCAGCTCACTCCCGTTCTCGATCGCCGCGATGACACCGGGTGCTGACTAACGAAGTGCAGCTCACTCCCGTTCTCGATAGCCGCGATGACGCCGGGTGCTCCCTCACAAAGTGCAGCTCACTCCCGTTCTCGATCGCCGCGATGACGCCGGGTGCTGACTCACGAAGTGCAGTACACTCCCGTTCTCGATCGCCGCGATGGTGCCGGGTGCTGCCTCACGAAGTGCAGCTCACTCCCGTTCTCGATCGCCGCGATGATGCAAGGGAGCTGCCTCAAGAAGTGCATCTCTCTTACGTTCTCCATCCCCGCGCCGACGCCGGGTGCTGCCTCACGAAGTGCATCTCTCTCCCGTTCTCTATCTCCGCGCCGACGCCGGGTGCTGACTCACAAAGTGCAGCTCACTCCCGTTCTCGATCGCCGCGATGACGCCTGGTGCTGACTCACGAAGTGCAGCTCACTCCCGTTCTCGATCGCCGCGATGACGCCGGGTGCTGACTCACGAAGTGCAGCTCACTCCCGTTTTTGATCGCCGCGATGACGCCGGGTGCTGCATCCCGAAGTGCAGATCTCACGCGTTCTCGATCGCCGCGATGATGCCAGGGGGTGCCTCACGAAGTGAAGCTTACTCGCATTCTCGGTAGCCGTGCCAACGCCGGGTACTGCCTCACGAAGTGCAGCTCTGTCCCGTTCCAGATCTTTCCGCCGACGCAGGGAGCTGCCTCACGAAGTGCATCTGTCTCCCGTTCTCGATCGCCGCGATGACGCCGGGTGCTGCCTCACGAAGTGCAGCTCACTCCCGTTCTCGATCGCCGCGATGACGCCGGGTGCTGCCTCACGAAGTGCAGCTCATTCCCGTTCTCGATAGCCGCGATGACGCCGGGTGCTGACTCACAAAGTGCAGCTCACTCTCGTTCTCGATCGCCGCGATTACGCCGGGCGCTGCCTCCCGAAGTGCAAATCTCTCCCGTTCTCCATCCCCGCGCCGACGCCGGGTGCTGACTCACGAAGTGCAGCTCACTCCCGTTCTCGATCGCCGCGATGACACCGGGTGCTGACTAACGAAGTGCAGCTCACTCCCGTTCTCGATAGCCGCGATGACGCCGGGTGCTGCCTCACAAAGTGCAGCTTACTCCCGTTCTCGATCGCCGCGATGACGCCGGGTGCTGACTCACAAGGTGCAGTACACTCCCGTTCTCGATCGCCGCGATGGTGCCCGGTGCTGCCTCACGAAGTGCAGCTCCCTCGCGTTCTCGATCGCCGGGATGGTGCCGGGTGCTGCCTCACGAAGTGCAGCTCACTCCCGTTCTCGATCGCCGCGATGACGCCGGGTGCTGCCTCACGAAGTGCAGCTCACTCCCGTTCTCGATCGCCGCGATGACACCGGGTGCTGACTAACGAAGTGCAGCTCACTCCCGTTCTCGATAGCCGCGATGACGCCGGGTGCTCCCTCACAAAGTGCAGCTCACTCCCGTTCTCGATCGCCGCGATGACGCCGGGTGCTGACTCACGAAGTGCAGTACACTCCCGTTCTCGATCGCCGCGATGGTGCCGGGTGCTGCCTCACGAAGTGCAGCTCACTCCCGTTCTCGATCGCCGCGATGACACCGGGTGCTGACTAACGAAGTGCAGCTCACTCCCGTTCTCGATAGCCGCGATGACGCCGGGTGCTGCCTCACAAAGTGCAGCTTACTCCCGTTCTCGATCGCCGCGATGACGCCGGGTGCTGACTCACAAAGTGCAGTACACTCCCGTTCTCGATCGCCGCGATGGTGCCCGGTGCTGCCTCACGAAGTGCAGCTCCCTCGCGTTCTCGATCGCCGGGATGGTGCCGGGTGCTGCCTCACGAAGTGCAGCTCACTCCCGTTCTCGATCGCCGCGATGACGCCGGGTGCTGCCTCACGAAGTGCAGCTCACTCCCGTTCTCGATCGCCGCGATGACACCGGGTGCTGACTAACGAAGTGCAGCTCACTCCCGTTCTCGATAGCCGCGATGACGCCGGGTGCTCCCTCACAAAGTGCAGCTCACTCCCGTTCTCGATCGCCGCGATGACGCCGGGTGCTGACTCACGAAGTGCAGTACACTCCCGTTCTCGATCGCCGCGATGGTGCCGGGTGCTGCCTCACGAAGTGCAGCTCACTCCCGTTCTCGATCGCCGCGATGATGCAAGGGAGCTGCCTCAAGAAGTGCATCTCTCTTACGTTCTCCATCCCCGCGCCGACGCCGGGTGCTGCCTCACGAAGTGCATCTCTCTCCCGTTCTCTATCTCCGCGCCGACGCCGGGTGCTGACTCACAAAGTGCAGCTCACTCCCGTTCTCGATCGCCGCGATGACGCCTGGTGCTGACTCACGAAGTGCAGCTCACTCCCGTTCTCGATCGCCGCGATGACGCCGGGTGCTGACTCACGAAGTGCAGCTCACTCCCGTTTTTGATCGCCGCGATGACGCCGGGTGCTGCATCCCGAAGTGCAGATCTCACGCGTTCTCGATCGCCGCGATGATGCCAGGGGGTGCCTCACGAAGTGAAGCTTACTCGCATTCTCGGTAGCCGTGCCAACGCCGGGTACTGCCTCACGAAGTGCAGCTCTGTCCCGTTCCAGATCTTTCCGCCGACGCAGGGAGCTGCCTCACGAAGTGCATCTGTCTCCCGTTCTCGATCGCCGCGATGACGCCGGGTGCTGCCTCACGAAGTGCAGCTCACTCCCGTTCTCGATCGCCGCGATGACGCCGGGTGCTGCCTCACGAAGTGCAGCTCATTCCCGTTCTCGATAGCCGCGATGACGCCGGGTGCTGACTCACAAAGTGCAGCTCACTCTCGTTCTCGATCGCCGCGATTACGCCGGGCGCTGCCTCCCGAAGTGCAAATCTCTCCCGTTCTCGATCGCCGCGATGATGCCAGGGGGTGCCTCACGAAGTGCAGCTTACTCGCATTCTCGGTCGCCGTGCCGACGCCGGGTACTGCCTCACGAAGTGCAGTTCTGTCCCGTTCTAGATCTTTCCGCCGACGCAGGGAGCTGCCTCACGAAGTGCATCTCTCTCCCGTTCTCCATCCCCGCGCCGACGCCGGGTGCTGACTCACGAAGTGCAGCTCACTCCCGTTCTCGATCGCCGCGATGACACCGGGTGCTGACTAACGAAGTGCAGCTCACTCCCGTTCTCGATAGCCGCGATGACGCCGGGTGCTGCCTCACAAAGTGCAGCTTACTCCCGTTCTCGATCGCCGCGATGACGCCGGGTGCTGACTCACAAAGTGCAGTACACTCCCGTTCTCGATCGCCGCGATGGTGCCCGGTGCTGCCTCACGAAGTGCAGCTCCCTCGCGTTCTCGATCGCCGGGATGGTGCCGGGTGCTGCCTCACGAAGTGCAGCTCACTCCCGTTCTCGATCGCCGCGATGACGCCGGGTGCTGCCTCACGAAGTGCAGCTCACTCCCGTTCTCGATCGCCGCGATGACACCGGGTGCTGACTAACGAAGTGCAGCTCACTCCCGTTCTCGATAGCCGCGATGACGCCGGGTGCTCCCTCACAAAGTGCAGCTCACTCCCGTTCTCGATCGCCGCGATGACGCCGGGTGCTGCCTCACGAAGTGCAGCTCACTCCCGTTCTCGATCGCCGCGATGACACCGGGTGCTGACTAACGAAGTGCAGCTCACTCCCGTTCTCGATAGCCGCGATGACGCCGGGTGCTCCCTCACAAAGTGCAGCTCACTCCCGTTCTCGATCGCCGCGATGACGCCGGGTGCTGACTCACGAAGTGCAGTACACTCCCGTTCTCGATCGCCGCGATGGTGCCGGGTGCTGCCTCACGAAGTGCAGCTCACTCCCGTTCTCGATCGCCGCGATGACACCGGGTGCTGACTAACGAAGTGCAGCTCACTCCCGTTCTCGATAGCCGCGATGACGCCGGGTGCTGCCTCACAAAGTGCAGCTTACTCCCGTTCTCGATCGCCGCGATGACGCCGGGTGCTGACTCACAAAGTGCAGTACACTCCCGTTCTCGATCGCCGCGATGGTGCCCGGTGCTGCCTCACGAAGTGCAGCTCCCTCGCGTTCTCGATCGCCGGGATGGTGCCGGGTGCTGCCTCACGAAGTGCAGCTCACTCCCGTTCTCGATCGCCGCGATGACGCCGGGTGCTGCCTCACGAAGTGCAGCTCACTCCCGTTCTCGATCGCCGCGATGACACCGGGTGCTGACTAACGAAGTGCAGCTCACTCCCGTTCTCGATAGCCGCGATGACGCCGGGTGCTCCCTCACAAAGTGCAGCTCACTCCCGTTCTCGATCGCCGCGATGACGCCGGGTGCTGACTCACGAAGTGCAGTACACTCCCGTTCTCGATCGCCGCGATGGTGCCGGGTGCTGCCTCACGAAGTGCAGCTCACTCCCGTTCTCGATCGCCGCGATGATGCAAGGGAGCTGCCTCAAGAAGTGCATCTCTCTTACGTTCTCCATCCCCGCGCCGACGCCGGGTGCTGCCTCACGAAGTGCATCTCTCTCCCGTTCTCTATCTCCGCGCCGACGCCGGGTGCTGACTCACAAAGTGCAGCTCACTCCCGTTCTCGATCGCCGCGATGACGCCTGGTGCTGACTCACGAAGTGCAGCTCACTCCCGTTCTCGATCGCCGCGATGACGCCGGGTGCTGACTCACGAAGTGCAGCTCACTCCCGTTTTTGATCGCCGCGATGACGCCGGGTGCTGCATCCCGAAGTGCAGATCTCACGCGTTCTCGATCGCCGCGATGATGCCAGGGGGTGCCTCACGAAGTGAAGCTTACTCGCATTCTCGGTAGCCGTGCCAACGCCGGGTACTGCCTCACGAAGTGCAGCTCTGTCCCGTTCCAGATCTTTCCGCCGACGCAGGGAGCTGCCTCACGAAGTGCATCTGTCTCCCGTTCTCGATCGCCGCGATGACGCCGGGTGCTGCCTCACGAAGTGCAGCTCACTCCCGTTCTCGATCGCCGCGATGACGCCGGGTGCTGCCTCACGAAGTGCAGCTCATTCCCGTTCTCGATAGCCGCGATGACGCCGGGTGCTGACTCACAAAGTGCAGCTCACTCTCGTTCTCGATCGCCGCGATTACGCCGGGCGCTGCCTCCCGAAGTGCAAATCTCTCCCGTTCTCGATCGCCGCGATGATGCCAGGGGGTGCCTCACGAAGTGCAGCTTACTCGCATTCTCGGTCGCCGTGCCGACGCCGGGTACTGCCTCACGAAGTGCAGTTCTGTCCCGTTCTAGATCTTTCCGCCGACGCAGGGAGCTGCCTCACGAAGTGCATCTCTCTCCCGTTCTCCATCCCCGCGCCGACGCCGGGTGCTGACTCACGAAGTGCAGCTCACTCCCGTTCTCGATCGCCGCGATGACACCGGGTGCTGACTAACGAAGTGCAGCTCACTCCCGTTCTCGATAGCCGCGATGACGCCGGGTGCTGCCTCACAAAGTGCAGCTTACTCCCGTTCTCGATCGCCGCGATGACGCCGGGTGCTGACTCACAAAGTGCAGTACACTCCCGTTCTCGATCGCCGCGATGGTGCCCGGTGCTGCCTCACGAAGTGCAGCTCCCTCGCGTTCTCGATCGCCGGGATGGTGCCGGGTGCTGCCTCACGAAGTGCAGCTCACTCCCGTTCTCGATCGCCGCGATGACGCCGGGTGCTGCCTCACGAAGTGCAGCTCACTCCCGTTCTCGATCGCCGCGATGACACCGGGTGCTGACTAACGAAGTGCAGCTCACTCCCGTTCTCGATAGCCGCGATGACGCCGGGTGCTCCCTCACAAAGTGCAGCTCACTCCCGTTCTCGATCGCCGCGATGACGCCGGGTGCTGACTCACGAAGTGCAGTACACTCCCGTTCTCGATCGCCGCGATGGTGCCGGGTGCTGCCTCACGAAGTGCAGCTCACTCCCGTTCTCGATCGCCGGGATGGTGCCGGGTGCTGCCTCACGAAGTGCAGCTCACTCCCGTTCTCGATTGCCGCGATGACGCCGGGTGCTGCCTCACGAAGTGCAGCTCACTCCCGTTCTCGATCGCTGCGATGACGCCGGGTGCTGCCTCAAGAAGTGCAGCTCACTCCCGTTCTCGATCGCCGCGATGACGCCGTGTGCTGCCTCACGAAGTGCAGCTCACTCCAGTTCTCGATCGCCGCGATGACGCCGGGTGCGGCCTCACGAAGTGCCGCTCACTACCGTTCTCAATCGCTGCGATGAAGCCGGGTGCGGACTCACCAAGTGCAGCTCTCTCTCGTTCTCGATCGCCGCGTTGACGCCGGGTGCTGCCTCCTGAAGTGCAGATCTCTCCCGTTCTCGATCGCCGCGATGATGCAAGGGAGCTGCCTCAAGAAGTGCATCTCTCTTACGTTCTCCATCCCCGCGCCGACGCCGGGTGCTGCCTCACGAAGTGCATCTCTCTCCCGCTCTCTATCTCCGCGCCGACGCCGGGTGCTGACTCACAAAGTGCAGCTCACTCCCGTTCTCGATCGCCGCGATGACGCCTGGTTCTGACTCACGAAGTGCAGCTCACTCCCGTTCTCGATCGCCGCGATGACGCCGGGTGCTGACTCACGAAGTGCAGCTCACTCCCGTTCTCGATCGCCGTGATGACGCCGGGTGCTGCATCCCGAAGTGCAGATCTCACGCGTTCTCGATCGCCGCGATGATGCCAGGGGGTGCCTCACGAAGTGAAGCTTACTCGCATTCTCGGTCGCCGTGACAACGCCGGGTACTGCCTCACGAAGTGCAGCTCTGTCCCGTTCCAGATCTTTCCGCCGACGCAGGGAGCTGCCTCACGAAGTGCATCTGTCTCCCGTTCTCGATCGCCGCGATGACGCCGGGTGCTGCCTCACGAAGTGCAGCTCACTCCCGTTCTCGATCGCCGCGATGACGCCGGGTGCTGCCTCACGAAGTGCAGCTCATTCCCGTTCTTTATAGCCGCGATGACGCCGGGTGCTGACTCACAAAGTGCAGCTCACTCTCGTTCTCGATCGCCGCGATGACGCCGGGCGCTGCCTCCCGAAGTGCAAATCTCTCCCGTTCTCGATCGCCGCGATGATGCCAGGGGGTGCCTCACGAAGTGCAGCTTACTCGCATTCTCGGTCGCCGTGCCGACGCCGGGTACTACCTCACGAAGTGCAGTTCTGTCCCGTTCTAGATCTTTCCGCCGACGCAGGGAGCTGCCTCACGAAGTGCATCTCTCTCCCGTTCTCCAACCCCGCGCCGACGCCGGGTGCTGACTCACGAAGTGCAGCTCACTCCCGTTCTCGATCGCCGCGATGACACCGGGTGCTGACTAACGAAGTGCAGCTCACTCCCGTTCTCGATAGCCGCGATGACGCCGGGTGCTCCCTCACAAAGTGCAGCTCACTCCCGTTCTCGATCGCCGCGATGACGCCGGGTGCTGACTCACGAAGTGCAGTACAGTCCCGTTCTCGATCGCCGCGATGGTGCCGGGTGCTGCCTCACGAAGTGCAGCTCACTCCCGTTCTCGATCGCCGGGATGGTGCCGGGTGCTGCCTCACGAAGTGCAGCTCACTCCCGTTCTCGATCGCCGCGATGACGCCGGGTGCTGCCTCACGAAGTGCAGCTCACTCCCGTTCTCGATCGCTGCGATGACGCCGGGTGCTGCCTCAAGAAGTGCAGCTCACTCCCGTTCTCGATCGCCGCGATGACGCCGTGTGCTGCCTCACGAAGTGCAGCTCACTCCAGTTCTCGATCGCCGCGATGACGGCGGGTGCGGCCTCACGAAGTGCCGCTCACTACCGTTCTCAATCGCTGCGATGAAGCCGGGTGCGGACTCACCAAGTGCAGCTCTCTCTCGTTCTCGATCGCCGCGTTGACGCCGGGTGCTGCCTCCTGAAGTGCAGATCTCTCCCGTTCTCGATCGCCGCGATGATGCCACGGGGTGCCTCACGAAGTGCAGCTTACTCGCATTCTCGGTCGCCGTGCCGACGCCGGGTACTGCCTCACGAAGTGCAGTTCTGTCCCGTTCTAGATCTTTCCGCCGACGCAGGGAGCTGCCTCACGAAGTGCATCTCTCTCCCGTTCTCCATCCCCGCGCCGACGCCGGGTGCTGACTCAGGAAGTGCAGCTCACTCCCGTTCTCGATCGCCGCGATGACACCGGGTGCTGACTAACGAAGTGCAGCTCACTCCCGTTCTCGATAGCCGCGATGACGCCGGGTGCTCCCTCACAAAGTGCAGCTCACTCCCGTTCTCGATCGCCGCGATGACGCCGGGTGCTGACTCACGAAGTGCAGTACACTCCCGTTCTCGATCGCCGCGATGGTGCCGGGTGCTGCCTCACGAAGTGCAGCTCACTCCCGTTCTCGATCGCCGGGATGGTGCCGGGTGCTGCCTCACGAAGTGCAGCTCACTCCCGTTCTCGATCGCCGCGATGACGCCGGGTGCTGCCTCACGAAGTGCAGCTCACTCCCGTTCTCGATCGCTGCGATGACGCCGGGTGCTGCCTCAAGAAGTGCAGCTCACTCCCGTTCTCGATCGCCGCGATGACGCCGTGTGCTGCCTCACGAAGTGCAGCTCACTCCAGTTCTCGATCGCCGCGATGACGCCGGGTGCGGCCTCACGAAGTGCCGCTCACTACCGTTCTCAATCGCTGCGATGAAGCCGGGTGCGGACTCACCAAGTGCAGCTCTCTCTCGTTCTCGATCGCCGCGTTGACGCCGGGTGCTGCCTCCTGAAGTGCAGATCTCTCCCGTTCTCGATCGCCGCGATGATGCAAGGGAGCTGCCTCAAGAAGTGCATCTCTCTTACGTTCTCCATCCCCGCGCCGACGCCGGGTGCTGCCTCACGAAGTGCATCTCTCTCCCGTTCTCTATCTCCGCGCCGACGCCGGGTGCTGACTCACAAAGTGCAGCTCACTCCCGTTCTCGATCGCCGCGATGACGCCTGGTGCTGACTCACGAAGTGCAGCTCACTCCCGTTCTCGATCGCCGCGATGACGCCGGGTGCTGACTCACGAAGTGCAGCTCACTCCCGTTCTCGATCGCCGTGATGACGCCGGGTGCTGCATCCCGAAGTGCAGATCTCACGCGTTCTCGATCGCCGCGATGATGCCAGGGGGTGCCTCACGAAGTGAAGCTTACTCGCATTCTCGGTCGCCGTGCCAACGCCGGGTACTGCCTCACGAAGTGCAGCTCTGTCCCGTTCCAGATCTTTCCGCCGACGCAGGGAGCTGCCTCACGAAGTGCATCTGTCTCCCGTTCTCGATCGCCGCGATGACGCCGGGTGCTGCCTCACGAAGTGCAGCTCACTCCCGTTCTCGATCGCCGCGATGACGCCTTGTGCTGCCTCACGAAGTGCAGCTCATTCCCGTTCTCGATAGCCGCGATGACGCCGGGTGCTGACTCACAAAGTGCAGCTCACTCTCGTTCTCGATCGCCGCGATGACACCGGGCGCTGCCTCCCGAAGTGCAAATCTCTCCCGTTCTCGATCGCCGCGATGATGCCAGGGGGTGCCTCACGAAGTGCAGCTTACTCGCATTCTCGGTCGCCGTGCCGACGCCGGGTACTGCCTCACGAAGTGCAGTTCTGTCCCGTTCTAGATCTTTCCGCCGACGCAGGGAGCTGCCTCACGAAGTGCATCTCTCTCCCGTTCTCCAACCCCGCGCCGACGCCGGGTGCTGACTCACGAAGTGCAGCTCACTCCCGTTCTCGATCGCCGCGAAGACACCGGGTGCTGACTAACGAAGTGCAGCTCACTCCCGTTCTCGATAGCCGCGATGACGCCAGGTGCTCCCTCACAAAGTGCAGCTCACTCCCGTTCTCGATCGCCGCGATGACGCCGGGTGCTGACTCACGAAGTGCAGTACACTCCCGTTCTCGATCGCACGCAATGGTGCCGGGTGCTGCCTCACGAATTGCAGCTCACTCCCGTTCTCGATCGCCGGGATGGTGCCGGGTGCTGCCTCACGAAGTGCAGCTCACTCCCGTTCTCGATCGCCGCGATGACTCCGGGTGCTGCCTCACGAAGTGCAGCTCACTCCCGTTCTCGATCGCTGCGATGACGCCGGGTGCTGCCTCAAGAAGTGCAGCTCACTCCCGTTCTCGATCGCCGCGATGACGCCGTGTGCTGCCTCACGAAGTGCAGCTCACTCCAGTTCTCGATCGCCGCGATGACGCCGGGTGCGGCCTCACGAAGTGCCGCTCACTACCGTTCTCAATCGCTGCGATGAAGCCGGGTGCGGACTCACCAAGTGCAGCTCTCTCTCGTTCTCGATCGCCGCGTTGACGCCGGGTGCTGCCTCCTGAAGTGCAGATCTCTCCCGTTCTCGATCGCCGCGATGATGCAAGGGAGCTGCCTCAAGAAGTGCATCTCTCTTACGTTCTCCATCCCCGCGCCGACGCCGGGTGCTGCCTCACGAAGTGCATCTCTCTCCCGTTCTCTATCTCCGCGCCGACGCCGGGTGCTGACTCACAAAGTGCAGCTCACTCCCGTTCTCGATCGCCGCGATGACGCCTGGTGCTGACTCACGAAGTGCAGCTCACTCCCGTTCTCGATCGCCGCGATGACGCCGGGTGCTGACTCACGAAGTGCAGCTCACTCCCGTTTTTGATCGCCGCGATGACGCCGGGTGCTGCATCCCGAAGTGCAGATCTCACGCGTTCTCGATCGCCGCGATGATGCCAGGGGGTGCCTCACGAAGTGAAGCTTACTCGCATTCTCGGTAGCCGTGCCAACGCCGGGTACTGCCTCACGAAGTGCAGCTCTGTCCCGTTCCAGATCTTTCCGCCGACGCAGGGAGCTGCCTCACGAAGTGCATCTGTCTCCCGTTCTCGATCGCCGCGATGACGCCGGGTGCTGCCTCACGAAGTGCAGCTCACTCCCGTTCTCGATCGCCGCGATGACGCCGGGTGCTGCCTCACGAAGTGCAGCTCATTCCCGTTCTCGATAGCCGCGATGACGCCGGGTGCTGACTCACAAAGTGCAGCTCACTCTCGTTCTCGATCGCCGCGATTACGCCGGGCGCTGCCTCCCGAAGTGCAAATCTCTCCCGTTCTCGATCGCCGCGATGATGCCAGGGGGTGCCTCACGAAGTGCAGCTTACTCGCATTCTCGGTCGCCGTGCCGACGCCGGGTACTGCCTCACGAAGTGCAGTTCTGTCCCGTTCTAGATCTTTCCGCCGACGCAGGGAGCTGCCTCACGAAGTGCATCTCTCTCCCGTTCTCCATCCCCGCGCCGACGCCGGGTGCTGACTCACGAAGTGCAGCTCACTCCCGTTCTCGATCGCCGCGATGACACCGGGTGCTGACTAACGAAGTGCAGCTCACTCCCGTTCTCGATAGCCGCGATGACGCCGGGTGCTGCCTCACAAAGTGCAGCTTACTCCCGTTCTCGATCGCCGCGATGACGCCGGGTGCTGACTCACAAAGTGCAGTACACTCCCGTTCTCGATCGCCGCGATGGTGCCCGGTGCTGCCTCACGAAGTGCAGCTCCCTCGCGTTCTCGATCGCCGGGATGGTGCCGGGTGCTGCCTCACGAAGTGCAGCTCACTCCCGTTCTCGATCGCCGCGATGACGCCGGGTGCTGCCTCACGAAGTGCAGCTCACTCCCGTTCTCGATCGCTGCGATAACGCCGGGTGCTGCGTCAAGAAGTGCAGCTCACTCCCGTTCTCGATCGCCGCGATGACGCCGTGTGCTGCTTCACGAAGTGCAGCTCACTCCAGTTCTCGATCGCCGCGATGACGCCGGGTGCGGCCTCACGAAGTGCAGCTCACTACCGTTCTCAATCGCTGCGATGAAGCCGGGTGCGGACTCACCAAGTGCAGCTCTCTCTCGTTCTCGATCGCCGCGTTGACGCCGGGTGCTGCCTCCTGAAGTTCAGATCTCTCCCGTTCTCGATCGCCGCGATGATGCAAGGGAGCTGCCTCACGAAGTGCATCTCTCTTACGTTCTCCATCCCCGCGCCGACGCCGGGTGCTGCCTCACGAAGTGCATCTCTCTCCCGTTCTCTATCCCCGAGCCGACGCCGGGTGCTGACTCACAAAGTGCAGCTCATTCCCGTTCTCGATAGCCGCGATGACGCCGGGTGCTGACTCACAAAGTGCAGCTCACTCTCGTTCTCGATCGCCGCGATGACGCCGGGCGCTGCCTCCCGAAGTGCAAATCTCTCCCGTTCTCGATCGCCGCGATGATGCCAGGGGGTGCCTCACGAAGTGCAGCTTACTCGCATTCTCGGTCGCCGTGCCGACGCCGGGTACTGCCTCACGAAGTGCAGTTCTGTCCCGTTCTAGATCTTTCCGCCGACGCAGGGAGCTGCCTCACGAAGTGCATCTCTCTCCCGTTCTCCAACCCCGCGCCGACGCCGGGTGCTGACTCACGAAGTGCAGCTCACTCCCGTTCTCGATCGCCGCGATGACACCGGGTGCTGACTAACGAAGTGCAGCTCACTCCCGTTCTCGATAGCCGCGATGACGCCGGGTGCTCCCTCACAAAGTGCAGCTCACTCCCGTTCTCGATCGCCGCGATGACGCCGGGTGCTGACTCACGAAGTGCAGTATACTCCCGTTCTCGATCGCCGCGATGGTGCCGGGTGCTGCCTCACGAAGTGCAGCTCACTCCCGTTCTCGATCGCCGGGATGGTGCCGGGTGCTGCCTCACGAAGTGCAGCTCACTCTCGTTCTCGATCGCCGCGATTACGCCGGGTGCTGCCTCACGAAGTGCAGCTCACTCCCGTTCTCGATCGCTGCGATGACGCCGGGTGCTGCCTCAAGAAGTGCAGCTCACTCCCGTTCTCGGTCGCCGCGATGACGCCGTGTGCTGCCTCACGAAGTGCAGCTCACTCCAGTTCTCGATCGCCGCGATGACGCCGGGTGCGGCCTCACGAAGTGCCGCTCATTACCGTTCTCGATCGCCGGGATGGTGCCGGGTGCTGCCTCACGAAGTGCAGCTCACTCCCGTTCTCGATCGCCGCGATGACGCCGGGTGCTGCCTCACGAAGTGCAGCTCACTCCCGTTCTCGATCGCTGCGATAACGCCGGGTGCTGCGTCAAGAAGTGCAGCTCACTCCCGTTCTCGATCGCCGCGATGACGCCGTGTGCTGCCTCACGAAGTGCAGCTCACTCCAGTTCTCGATCGCCGCGATGACGCCGGGTGCGGCCTCACGAAGTGCAGCTCACTACCGTTCTCAATCGCTGCGATGAAGCCGGGTGCGGACTCACCAAGTGCAGCTCTCTCTCGTTCTCGATCGCCGCGTTGACGCCGGGTGCTGCCTCCTGAAGTTCAGATCTCTCCAGTTCTCGATCGCCGCGATGATGCAAGGGAGCTGCCTCACGAAGTGCATCTCTCTTACGTTCTCCATCCCCGCGCCGACGCCGGGTGCTGCCTCACGAAGTGCATCTCTCTCCCGTTCTCTATCCCCGCGCCGACGCCGGGTGCTGACTCACAAAGTGCAGCTCACTCCCGTTCTCGATCGCCGCGATGACGCCTGGTGCTGACTCACGAAGTGCAGCTCACTCCCGTTCTCGATCGCCGCGATGACGCCGGGTGCTCACTCACGAAGTGCAGCTCACTTCCGTTCTCGATCGCCGCAATGACGCCAGGTGCTGCATCCCGAAGTGCAGATCTCACGCGTTCTCGATCGCCGCGATGATGCCAGGGGGTGCCTCACGAAGTGAAGCTTACTCGCATTCTCGGTCGCCGTGCCGACGCCGGGTACTGCCTCACGAAGTGCAGCACTGTCACGTTCGAGATCTTTCCGCCGACGCAGGGAGCTGCCTCACGAAGTGTATCTCTCTGCCGTTCTCCATCCCCGTGCCGACGCCGGGTGCTGCCTCACGAAGTGCATCTCTCTCCCGTTCTCCATCCCCGCGACGACGCCGGGTGCTGACTCACGAAGTGCAGCTCTGTCCCGTTCTGGATCGCCGCTATGACGCCGGGTGCTGCCTCACGAAGTGCAGCTCACTCCCGCTATCGATCGCCGCGATGACGCCGGGTGCTGCCTCCCGAAGTGCAGATCTCTCCCTTTCTCGATCGCCGCGATGACGCCGGGTGCAGACTCACGACGTGCAGCTCTGTCCCGTTCTTGATCTTTCCGCCGACGCAGGGAGCTGCCTCACGAAGTGCATCTCTCTCCTGTTCTCCAACACCGCTCCGACGCCGGGTGCTGCCTCCCGATGTGCATCTTTCTCCCGTTCTCCATCCCCTAGCCGACTCCGGGTGCTTACTCACGAAGTGGAGCTCACTCCCGTTCTCGATCGCCGCGATGACGCCGTGTGCTGACTCACGAAGTGCAGCTGCCTCCCGTTCTCGATCGCCGCGATGACGCCGGGTGCTGCCTCACAAAGTACAGCTCACTCTCGTTCTCGATCGCCGCGATGACGCCGGGTGCCGCTTCACGAAGTGCAGCTCACTCCCGTTCTCGATCGCCGCGATGACGCCGGGTGCTGCCTCACGAAGTGCAGCTCACTCCCGTTCTCGATCGCTGCGATAACGCCGGGTGCTGCGTCAAGAAGTGCAGCTCACTCCCGTTCTCGATCGCCGCGATGACGCGGGTGCTGCCTCCCGAAGTGCAAATCTCTCCCGTTCTCGATCGCCGCGATGATGCCAGGGGGTGCCTCACGAAGTGCAGCTCACTCCCGTTCTCGATCGCCGCGATGACGCCGTGTGCTGCCTCACGAAGTGCAGCTCACTCCAGTTCTCGATCGCCGCGATGACGCCGGGTGCGGCCTCACGAAGTGCCGCTCACTACCGTTCTCAATCGCTGCGATGAAGCCGGGTGCGGACTCACCAAGTGCAGCTCTCTCTCGTTCTCGATCGCCGCGTTGACGCCGGGTGCTGCCTCCTGAAGTGCAGATCTCTCCCGTTCTCGATCGCCGCGATGATGCCACGGGGTGCCTCACGAAGTGCAGCTTACTCGCATTCTCGGTCGCCGTGCCGACGCCGGGTACTGCCTCACGAAGTGCAGTTCTGTCCCGTTCTAGATCTTTCCGCCGACGCAGGGAGCTGCCTCACGAAGTGCATCTCTCTCCCGTTCTCCATCCCCGTGCCGACGCCGGGTGCTGACTCAGGAAGTGCAGCTCACTCCCGTTCTCGATCGCCGCGATGACACCGGGTGCTGACTAACGAAGTGCAGCTCACTCCCGTTCTCGATAGCCGCGATGACGCCGGGTGCTCCCTCACAAAGTGCAGCTCACTCCCGTTCTCGATCGCCGCGATGACACCGGGTGCTGACTCACGAAGTGCAGTACACTCCCGTTCTCGATCGCCGCGATGGTGCCGGGTGCTGCCTCACGAAGTGCAGCTCACTCCCGTTCTCGATCGCCGGGATGGTGCCGGGTGCTGCCTCACGAAGTGCAGCTCACTCCCGTTCTCGATCGCCGCGATGACGCCGGGTGCTGCCTCACGAAGTGCAGCTCACTCCCGTTCTCGATCGCTGCGATGACGCCGGGTGCTGCCTCAAGAAGTGCAGCTCACTCCCGTTCTCGATCGCCGCGATGACGCCGTGTGCTGCCTCACGAAGTGCAGCTCACTCCAGTTCTCGATCGCCGCGATGACGCCGGGTGCGGCCTCACGAAGTGCCGCTCACTACCGTTCTCAATCGCTGCGATGAAGCCGGGTGCGGACTCACCAAGTGCAGCTCTCTCTCGTTCTCGATCGCCGCGTTGACGCCGGGTGCTGCCTCCTGAAGTGCAGATCTCTCCCGTTCTCGATCGCCGCGATGATGCAAGGGAGCTGCCTCAAGAAGTGCATCTCTCTTACGTTCTCCATCCCCGCGCCGACGCCGGGTGCTGCCTCACGAAGTGCATCTCTCTCCCGTTCTCTATCTCCGCGCCGACGCCGGGTGCTGACTCACAAAGTGCAGCTCACTCCCGTTCTCGATCGCCGCGATGACGCCTGGTGCTGACTCACGAAGTGCAGCTCACTCCCGTTCTCGATCGCCGCGATGACGCCGGGTGCTGACTCACGAAGTGCAGCTCACTCCCGTTCTCGATCGCCGTGATGAAGCCGGGTGCGGACTCACCAAGTGCAGCTCTCTCTCGTTCTCGATCGCCGCGTTGACGCCGGGTGCTGCCTCCTGAAGTGCAGATCTCTCCCGTTCTCGATCGCCGCGATGATGCAAGGGAGCTGCCTCAAGAAGTGCATCTCTCTTACGTTCTCCATCCCCGCGCCGACGCCGGGTGCTGCCTCACGAAGTGCATCTCTCTCCCGTTCTCTATCTCCGCGCCGACGCCGGGTGCTGACTCACAAAGTGCAGCTCACTCCCGTTCTCGATCGCCGCGATGACGCCTGGTGCTGACTCACGAAGTGCAGCTCACTCCCGTTCTCGATCGCCGCGATGACGCCGGGTGCTGACTCACGAAGTGCAGCTCACTCCCGTTCTCGATCGCCGTGATGACGCCGGGTGCTGCATCCCGAAGTGCAGATCTCACGCGTTCTCGATCGCCGCGATGATGCCAGGGGGTGCCTCACGAAGTGAAGCTTACTCGCATTCTCGGTCGCCGTGCCAACGCCGGGTACTGCCTCACGAAGTGCAGCTCTGTCCCGTTCCAGATCTTTCCGCCGACGCAGGGAGCTGCCTCACGAAGTGCATCTGTCTCCCGTTCTCGATCGCCGCGATGACGCCGGGTGCTGCCTCACGAAGTGCAGCTCATTCCCGTTCTCGATAGCCGCGATGACGCCGGGTGCTGACTCACAAAGTGCAGCTCACTCTCGTTCTCGATCGCCGCGATGACGCCGGGCGCTGCCTCCCGAAGTGCAAATCTCTCCCGTTCTCGATCGCCGCGATGATGCCAGGGGGTGCCTCACGAAGTGCAGCTTACTCGCATTCTCGGTCGCCGTGCCGACGCCGGGTACTGCCTCACGAAGTGCAGTTCTGTCCCGTTCTAGATCTTTCCGCCGACGCAGGGAGCTGCCTCACGAAGTGCATCTCTCTCCCGTTCTCCAACCCCGCGCCGACGCCGGGTGCTGACTCACGAAGTGCAGCTCACTCCCGTTCTCGATCGCCGCGAAGACACCGGGTGCTGACTAACGAAGTGCAGCTCACTCCCGTTCTCGATAGCCGCGATGACGCCGGGTGCTCCCTCACAAAGTGCAGCTCACTCCCGTTCTCGATCGCCGCGATGACGCCGGGTGCTGACTCACGAAGTGCAGTACACTCCCGTTCTCGATCGCACGCAATGGTGCCGGGTGCTGCCTCACGAATTGCAGCTCACTCCCGTTCTCGATCGCCGGGATGGTGCCGGGTGCTGCCTCACGAAGTGCAGCTCACTCCCGTTCTCGATCGCCGCGATGACTCCGGGTGCTGCCTCACGAAGTGCAGCTCACCCCGTTCTCGATCGCTGCGATGACGCCGGGTGCTGCCTCAAGAAGTGCAGCTCACTCCCGTTCTCGATCGCCGCGATGACGCCGTGTGCTGCCTCACGAAGTGCAGCTCACTCCAGTTCTCGATCGCCGCGATGACGCCGGGTGCGGCCTCACGAAGTGCCGCTCACTACCGTTCTCAATCGCTGCGATGAAGCCGGGTGCGGACTCACCAAGTGCAGCTCTCTCTCGTTCTCGATCGCCGCGTTGACGCCGGGTGCTGCCTCCTGAAGTGCAGATCTCTCCCGTTCTCGATCGCCGCGATGATGCAAGGGAGCTGCCTCAAGAAGTGCATCTCTCTTACGTTCTCCATCCCCGCGCCGACGCCGGGTGCTGCCTCACGAAGTGCATCTCTCTCCCGTTCTCTATCTCCGCGCCGACGCCGGGTGCTGACTCACAAAGTGCAGCTCACTCCCGTTCTCGATCGCCGCGATGACGCCTGGTGCTGACTCACGAAGTGCAGCTCACTCCCGTTCTCGATCGCCGCGATGACGCCGGGTGCTGCCTCACGAAGTGCAGCTCATTCCCGTTCTCGATAGCCGCGATGACGCCGGGTGCTGACTCACAAAGTGCAGCTCACTCTCGTTCTCGATCGCCGCGATTACGCCGGGCGCTGCCTCCCGAAGTGCAAATCTCTCCCGTTCTCGATCGCCGCGATGATGCCAGGGGGTGCCTCACGAAGTGCAGCTTACTCGCATTCTCGGTCGCCGTGCCGACGCCGGGTACTGCCTCACGAAGTGCAGTTCTGTCCCGTTCTAGATCTTTCCGCCGACGCAGGGAGCTGCCTCACGAAGTGCATCTCTCTCCCGTTCTCCATCCCCGCGCCGACGCCGGGTGCTGACTCACGAAGTGCAGCTCACTCCCGTTCTCGATCGCCGCGATGACACCGGGTGCTGACTAACGAAGTGCAGCTCACTCCCGTTCTCGATAGCCGCGATGACGCCGGGTGCTGCCTCACAAAGTGCAGCTTACTCCCGTTCTCGATCGCCGCGATGACGCCGGGTGCTGACTCACAAAGTGCAGTACACTCCCGTTCTCGATCGCCGCGATGGTGCCCGGTGCTGCCTCACGAAGTGCAGCTCCCTCGCGTTCTCGATCGCCGGGATGGTGCCGGGTGCTGCCTCACGAAGTGCAGCTCACTCCCGTTCTCGATCGCCGCGATGACGCCGGGTGCTGCCTCACGAAGTGCAGCTCACTCCCGTTCTCGATCGCTGCGATAACGCCGGGTGCTGCGTCAAGAAGTGCAGCTCACTCCCGTTCTCGGTCGCCGCGATGACGCCGTGTGCTGCCTCACGAAGTGCAGCTCACTCCAGTTCTCGATCGCCGCGATGACGCCGGGTGCGGCCTCACGAAGTGCAGCTAACTACCGTTCTCAATCGCTGCGATGAAGCCGGGTGCGGACTCACCAAGTGCAGCTCTCTCTCGTTCTCGATCGCCGCGTTGACGCCGGGTGCTGCCTCCTGAAGTTCAGATCTCTCCCGTTCTCGATCGCCGCGATGATGCAAGGGAGCTGCCTCACGAAGTGCATCTCTCTTACGTTCTCCATCCCCGCGCCGACGCCGGGTGCTGCCTCACGAAGTGCATCTCTCTCCCGTTCTCTATCCCCGCGCCGACGCCGGGTGCTGACTCACAAAGTGCAGCTCATTCCCGTTCTCGATAGCCGCGATGACGCCGGGTGCTGACTCACAAAGTGCAGCTCACTCTCGTTCTCGATCGCCGCGATGACGCCGGGCGCTGCCTCCCGAAGTGCAAATCTCTCCCGTTCTCGATCGCCGCGATGATGCCAGGGGGTGCCTCACGAAGTGCAGCTTACTCGCATTCTCGGTCGCCGTGCCGACGCCGGGTACTGCCTCACGAAGTGCAGTTCTGTCCCGTTCTAGATCTTTCCGCCGACGCAGGGAGCTGCCTCACGAAGTGCATCTCTCTCCCGTTCTCCAACCCCGCGCCGACGCCGGGTGCTGACTCACGAAGTGCAGCTCACTCCCGTTCTCGATCGCCGCGATGACACCGGGTGCTGACTAACGAAGTGCAGCTCACTCCCGTTCTCGATAGCCGCGATGACGCCGGGTGCTCTCTCACAAAGTGCAGCTCACTCCCGTTCTCGATCGCCGCGATGGTGCCGGGTGCTGCCTCACGAAGTGCAGCTCACTCCCGTTCTCGATCGCCGGGATGACGCCGGGTGCTGCATCCCGAAGTGCAGATCTCACGCGTTCTCGATCGCCGCGATGATGCCAGGGGGTGCCTCACGAAGTGAAGCTTACTCGCATTCTCGGTCGCCGTGCCAACGCCGGGTACTGCCTCACGAAGTGCAGCTCTGTCCCGTTCCAGATCTTTCCGCCGACGCAGGGAGCTGCCTCACGAAGTGCATCTGTCTCCCGTTCTCGATCGCCGCGATGACGCCGGGTGCTGCCTCACGAAGTGCAGCTCACTCCCGTTCTCGATCGCCGCGATGACGCCGGGTGCTACCTCACGAAGTGCAGCTCATTCCCGTTCTCGATAGCCGCGATGACGCCGGGTGCTGACTCTTAAAGTGCAGCTCACTCTCGTTCTCGATCGCCGCGATGACGCCGGGCGCTGCCTCCCGAAGTGCAAATCTCTCCCGTTCTCGATCGCCGCGATGATGCCAGGGGGTGCCTCACGAAGTGCAGCTTACTCGCTTTCTCGGTCGCCGTGCCGACGCCGGGTACTGCCTCACGAAGTGCAGTTCTGTCCCGTTCTAGATCTTTCCGCCGACGCAGGGAGCTGCCTCACGAAGTGCATCTCTCTCCCGTTCTCCATCCCCGCGCCGACGGCGGGTGCTGACTCACGAAGTGCAGCTCACTCCCGTTCTCGATCGCCGCGATGACACCGGGTGCTGACTAACGAAGTGCAGCTCACTCCCGTTCTCGATAGCCGCGATGACGCCGGGTGCTGCCTCACAAAGTGCAGCTTACTCCCGTTCTCGATCGCCGCGATGACGCCGGGTGCTGACTCACAAAGTGCAGTACACTCCCGTTCTCGATCGCCGCGATGGTGCCGGGTGCTGCCTCACGAAGTGCAGCTCCCTCGCGTTCTCGATCGCCGGGATGGTGCCGGGTGCTGCCTCACGAAGTGCAGCTCACTCCCGTTCTCGATCGCCGCGATGACGCCGGGTGCTGCCTCACGAAGTGCAGCTCACTCCCGTTCTCGATCGCTGCGATAACGCCGGGTGCTGCGTCAAGAAGTGCAGCTCACTCCCGTTCTCGATCGCCGCGATGACGCCGTGTGCTGCCTCACGAAGTGCAGCTCACTCCAGTTCTCGATCGCCGCGATGACGCCGGGTGCGGCCTCACGAAGTGCAGCTCACTACCGTTCTCAATCGCTGCGATGAAGCCGGGTGCGGACTCACCAAGTGCAGCTCTCTCTCGTTCTCGATCGCCGCGTTGACGCCGGGTGCTGCCTCCTGAAGTTCAGATCTCTCCCGTTCTCGATCGCCGCGATGATGCAAGGGAGCTGCCTCACGAAGTGCATCTCTCTTACGTTCTCCATCCCCGCGCCGACGCCGGGTGCTGCCTCACGAAGTGCATCTCTCTCCCGTTCTCTATCCCCGCGCCGACGCCGGGTGCTGACTCACAAATTGCAGCTCACTCCCGTTCTCGATCGCCGCGATGACGCCTGGTGCTGACTCACGAAGTGCAGCTCACTCCCGTTCTCGATCGCCGCGATGACGCCGGGTGCTGACTCACGAAGTGCAGCTCACTTCCGTTCTCGATCGCCGCGATGACGCCAGGTGCTGCATCCCGAAGTGCAGATCTCACGCGTTCTCGATCGCCGCGATGATGCCAGGGGGTGCCTCACGAAGTGAAGCTTACTCGCATTCTCGGTCGCCGTGCCGACGCCGGGTACTGCCTCACAAAGTGCAGCACTGTCACGTTCCAGATCTTTCCGCCGACGCAGGGAGCTGCCTCACGAAGTGTATCTCTCTGCCGTTCTCCATCCCCGTGCCGACGCCGGGTGCTGCCTCACGAAGTGCATCTCTCTCCCGTTCTCCATCCCCGCGACGACGCCGGGTGCTGACTCACGAAGTGCAGCTCTGTCCCGTTCTGGTTCGCCGCTATGACGCCGGGTGCTGCCTCACGAAGTGCAGCTCACTCCCGCTATCGATCGCCGCGATGACGCCGGGTGCTGCCTCCCGAAGTGCAGATCTCTCCCTTTCTCGATCGCCGCGATGACGCCGGGTACAGACTCACGAAGTGCAGCTCTGTCCTGTTCTTGATCTTTCCGCCGACGCAGGGAGCTGCCTCACGAAGTGCATCTCTCTCCTGTTCTCCAACACCGCTCCGACGCCGGGTGCTGCCTCACGATGTGCATCTTTCTCCCGTTCTCCATCCCCTAGCCGACTCCGGGTGCTTACTCACGAAGTGCAGCTCACTCCCGTTCTCGATCGCCGCGATGACGCCGTGTGCTGACTCACGAAGTGCAGCTGCCTCCCGTTCTCGATCGCCGCGATGACGCCGGGTGCTGCCTCACAAATTACAGCTCACTCTCGTTCTCGATCGCCGCGATGACGCCGGGTGCCGCTTCACGAAGTGCAGCTCCCTCGCGTTCTCGATCGCCGGGATGGTGCCGGGTGCTGCCTCACGAAGTGCAGCTCACTCCCGTTCTCGATCGCCGCGATGACGCCGGGTGCTGCCTCACGAAGTGCAGCTCATTCCCGTTCTCGATAGCCGCGATGACGCCGGGTGCTGACTCACAAAGTGCAGCTCACTCTCGTTCTCGATCGCCGCGAAGACGCCGGGCGCTGCCTCCCGAAGTGCAGATCTCTCCCGTTCTCGATCGCCGCGATGATGCCAGGGGGTGCCTCACGAAGTGCAGCTTATTCGCATTCTCGGTCGCCGTGCCGACGCCGGGTACTGCCTCACGAAGTGCAGTTCTGTCCCGTTCTAGATCTTTCCGCCGACGCAGGGAGCTGCCTCACGAAGTGCATCTCTCTCCCGTTCTCCATCCCCGCGCCTACGCCGGGTGCTGACTCACGAAGTGCAGCTCACTCCCGTTCTCGATCGCCGCGATGACACCGGGTGCTGACTAACGAAGTGCAGCTCACTCCCGTTCTCGATAGCCGCGATGACGCCGTGTGCTGCCTCACAAAGTGCAGCTCACTCCCGTTCTCGATCGCCGCGATGACGCCGGGTGCTGACTCACGAAGTGCAGTACACTCCCGTTCTCGATCGCCGCGATGGTGCCGGGTGCTTCCTCACGAAGTGCAGCTCACTCCCGTTCTCGATCGCCGGGATGGTGCCGGGTGCTGCCTCACGAAGTGCAGCTCACTCCCGTTCTCGATCGCCGCGATGACGCCGGTTGCTGCCTCACGAAGTGCAGCTCACTCCCGTTCTCGATCGCTGCGATGACGCCGGGTGCTGCGTCAAGAAGTGCAGCTCACTCCCGTTCTCGATCGCCGCGATGACGCCGTGTGCTGCCTCACGAAGTGCAGCTCACTCCAGTTCTCGATCGCCGCGATGACGCCGGGTGCGGCCTCACGAAGTGCAGCTCACTACCGTTCTCAATCGCTGCGATGAAGCCGGGTGCGGACTCACCAAGTGCAGCTCTCTCTCGTTCTCGATCGCCGCGTTGACGCCGGGTGCTGCCTCCTGAAGTTCAGATCTCTCCCGTTCTCGATCGCCGCGATGATGCAAGGGAGCTGCCTCACGAAGTGCATCTCTCTTACGTTCTCCATCCCCGCGCCGACGCCGGGTGCTGCCTCACGAAGTGCATCTCTCTCCCGTTCTCTATCCCCGCGCCGACGCCGGGTGCTGACTCACAAAGTGCAGCTCACTCCCGTTCTCGATCGTCGCGATGACGCCTGGTGCTGACTCACGAAGTGCAGCTCACTCCCGTTCTCGATCGCCGCGATGACGCCGGGTGCTGACTCACGAAGTGCAGCTCACTTCCGTTCTCGATCGCCGCGATGACGCCAGGTGCTGCATCCCGAAGTGCAGATCTCACGCGTTCTCGATCGCCGCGATGATGCCAGGGGGTGCCTCACGAAGTGAAGCTTACTCGCATTCTCGGTCGCCGTGCCGACGCCGGGTACTGCCTCACGAAGTGCAGCACTGTCACGTTCCAGATCTTTCCGCCGACGCAGGGAGCTGCCTCACGAAGTGTATCTCTCTGCCGTTCTCCATCCCCGTGCCGACGCCGGGTGCTGCCTCACGAAGTGCATCTCTCTCCCGTTCTCCATCCCCGCGACGACGCCGGGTGCTGACTCACGAAGTGCAGCTCTGTCCCGTTCTGGATCGCCGCTATGACGCCGAGTGCTGCCTCACGAAGTGCAGCTCACTCCCGCTATCGATCGCCGCGATGACGCCGGGTGCTGCCTCCCGAAGTGCAGATCTCTCCCTTTCTCGATCGCCGCGATGACGCCGGGTGCAGACTCACGAAGTGCAGCTCTGTCCCGTTCTTGATCTTTCCGCCGACGCAGGGAGCTGCCTCACGAAGTGCATCTCTCTCCTGTTCTCCAACACCGCTCCGACGCCGGGTGCTGCCTCACGATGTGCATCTTTCTCCCGTTCTCCATCCCCTAGCCGACTCCGGGTGCTTACTCACGAAGTGCAGCTCACTCCCGTTCTCGATCGCCGCGATGACGCCGTGTGCTGACTCACGAAGTGCAGCTGCCTCCCGTTCTCGATCGCCGCGATGACGCCGGGTGCTGCCTCACAAAGTACAGCTCACTCTCGTTCTCGATCGCCGCGATGACGCCGGGTGCCGCTTCACGAAGTGCAGCTCACTCCCGTTCTCGATCGCCGCGATGACGCCGGGTGCTGCCTCACGAAGTGCAGCTCACTCCCGTTCTCGATCGCTGCGATAACGCCGGGTGCTGCGTCAAGAAGTGCAGCTCACTCCCGTTCTCGATCGCCGCGATGACGCCGGGTGCTGCCTCACGAAGTGCAGCTCACTCCAGTTCTCGATCGCCGCGATGACGCCGGGTGCGGCCTCACGAAGTGCAGCTCACTACCGTTCTCAATCGCTGCGATGAAGCCGGGTGCGGACTCACCAAGTGCAGCTCTCTCTCGTTCTCGATCGCCGCGTTGACGCCGGGTGCTGCCTCCTGAAGTTCAGATCTCTCCCGTTCTCGATCGCCGCGATGATGCAAGGGAGCTGCCTCACGAAGTGCAGCTTACTCGCATTCTCGGTCGCCGTGCCGACGCCGGGTACTGCCTCACGAAGTGCAGTTCTGTCCCGTTCTAGATCTTTCCACCGACGCAGGGAGCTGCCTCACGAAGTGCATCTCTCTCCCGTTCTCCAACCCCGCGCCGACGCCGGGTGCTGACTCACGAAGTGCAGCTCACTCCCGTTCTCGATCGCCGCGATGACACCGGGTGCTGACTAACGAAGTGCAGCTCACTCCCGTTCTCGATAGCCGCGATGACGCCGGGTGCTCCCTCACAAAGTGCAGCTCACTCCCGTTCTCGATCGCCGCGATGACGCCGGGTGCTGACTCACGAAGTGCAGTACACTCCCGTTCTCGATCGCCACGATGGTGCCGGGTGCTGCCTCACGAAGTGCAGCTCACTCCCGTTCTCGATCGCCGGGATGGTGCCGGGTGCTGCCTCACGAAGTGCAGCTCACTCCCGTTCTCGATCGCCGCGATGACGCCGGGTGCTGCCTCACGAAGTGCAGCTCACTCCCGTTCTCGATCGCTGCGATGACGCCGGGTGCTGCCTCAAGAAGTGCAGCTCACTCCCGTTCTCGATCGCCGCGATGACGCCGTGTGCTGCCTCACGAAGTGCAGCTCACTCCAGTTCTCGATCGCCGCGATGACGCCGGGTGCGGCCTCACGAAGTGCCGCTCACTACCGTTCTCAATCGCTGCGATGAAGCCGGGTGCGGACTCACCAAGTGCAGCTCTCTCTCGTTCTCGATCGCCGCGTTGACGCCGGGTGCTGCCTCCTGAAGTGCAGATCTCTCCCGTTCTCGATCGCCGCGATGATGCAAGGGAGCTGCCTCAAGAAGTGCATCTCTCTTACATTCTCCATCCCCGCGCCGATGCCGGGTGCTGCCTCACGAAGTGCATCTCTCTCCCGTTCTCGATCGCCGCGATGACGCCTGGTGCTGACTCACGAAGTGCAGCTCACTCCCGTTCTCGATCGCCGCGATGACGCCGGGTGCTGACTCACGAAGTGCAGCTCACTCCCGTTCTCGATCGCCGCAATGACGCCGGGTGCTGCATCCCGAAGTGCAGATCTCACGCGTTCTCGATCGCCGCGATGATGCCAGGGGGTGCCTCACGAAGTGAAGCTTACTCGCATTCTCGGTCGCCGTGCCAACGCCGGGTACTGCCTCACGAAGTGCAGCTCTGTCCCGTTCCAGATCTTTCCGCCGACGTAGGGAGCTGCCTCACGAAGTGCATCTGTCTCCCGTTCTCGATCGCCGCGATGACGCCGGGTGCTGCCTCACGAAGTGCAGCTCACTCCCGTTCTCGATCGCCGCGATGACGCCGGGTGCTGCCACGCGAAGTGCAGCTCATTCCCGTTCTCGATAGCCGCGATGACGCCGGGTGCTGACTCACAAAGTGCAGCTCACTCTCGTTCTCGATCGCCGCGATGACGCCGGGCGCTGCCTCCCGAACTGCAAATCTCTCCCGTTCTCGATCGCCGCGATGATGCCAGGGGGTGCCTCACGAAGTGCAGCTTACTCGCATTCTCGGTCGCCGTGCCGACGCCGGGTACTGCCTCACGAAGTGCAGTTCTGTCCCGTTCTAGATCTTTCCGCCGACGCAGGGAGCTGCCTCACGAAGTGCATCTCTCTCCCGTTCTCCATCCCCGCGCCGACGCCGGGTGCTGACTCACGAAGTGCAGCTCACTCCCGTTCTCGATCGCCGCGATGACACCGGGTGCTGACTAACGAAGTGCAGCTCACTCCCGTTCTCGATAGCCGCGACGACGCCGGGTGCTGCCTCACAAAGTGCAGCTTACTCCCGTTTTCGATCGCCGCGATGACGCCGGGTGCTGACTCACAAAGTGCAGTACACTCCCGTTCTCGATCGCCGCGATGGTGCCGGGTGCTGCCTCGCGAAGTGCAGCTCCCTCGCGTTCTCGATCGCCGGGATGGTGCCGGGTGCTGCCTCACGAAGTGCAGCTCACTCCCGTTCTCGATCGCCGCGATGACGCCGGGTGCTGCCTCACGAAGTGCAGCTCACTCCCGTTCTCGATCGCTGCGATAACGCCGGGTGCTGCGTCAAGAAGTGCAGCTCACTCCCGTTCTCGATCGCCGCGATGACGCCGTGTGCTGCCTCACGAAGTGCAGCTCACTCCAGTTCTCGATCGCCGCGATGACGCCGGGTGCGGCCTCACGAAGTGCAGCTCACTACCGTTCTCAATCGCTGCGATGAAGCCGGGTGCGGACTCACCAAGTGCAGCTCTCTCTCGTTCTCGATCGCCGCGTTGACGCCGGGTGCTGCCTCCTGAAGTTCAGATCTCTCCCGTTCTCGATCGCCGCGATGATGCAAGGGAGCTGCCTCACGAAGTGCATCTCTCTTACGTTCTCCATCCCCGCGCCGACGCCGGGTGCTGCCTCACGAAGTGCATCTCTCTCCCGTTCTCCATCCCCGCGACGACGCCGGGTGCTGACTCACGAAGTGCAGCTCTGTCCCGTTCTGGATCGCCGCTATGACGCCGGGTGCTGCCTCACGAAGTGCAGCTCACTCCCGCTATCGATCGCCGCGATGACGCCGGGTGCTGCCTCCCGAAGTGCAGATCTCTCCCTTTCTCGATCGCCGCGATGACGCCGGGTACAGACTCACGAAGTGCAGCTCTGTCCCGTTCTTGATCTTTCCGCCGACGCAGGGAGCTGCCTCACGAAGTGCATCTCTCTCCTGTTCTCCAACACCGCTCCGACGCCGGGTGCTGCCTCACGATGTGCATCTTTCTCCCGTTCTCCATCCCCTAGCCGACTCCGGGTGCTTACTCACGAAGTGCAGCTCACTCCCGTTCTCGATCGCCGCGATGACGCCGTGTGCTGACTCACGAAGTGCAGCTGACTCCCGTTCTCGATCGCCGCGATGACGCCGGGTGCTGTCACGCGAATTGCAGCTCACTCCCGTTCTCGATCGCCGCGATGATGCCGGGTGCTGCCGCAGGAAGTGCAGTTCTCTCCCGTTCTCGATCGCCGGGATGATGCCAGGGGGTGCTTCACGAAGTGCAGCTTACACGCATTCTCGGTCGCCATGCCGACGCCGGGTACTGACTCACGAAGTGCAGCTCTGTCCCGTTTTAGATCTTTTCGCCGACGCCGGGTGCTGCCTCACGAAGTGCAGCTCACTCCCGTTCTCGATCGCCGCGATGACGCCGGGTGCGGCCTCACGAAGTGCAGCTCACTACCGTTCTCAATCGCTGCGATGAAGCCGGGTGCGGACTCACCAAGTGCAGCTCTCTCTCGTTCTCGATCGCCGCGTTGACGCCGGGTGCTGCCTCCTGAAGTTCAGATCTCTCCCGTTCTCGATCGCCGCGATGATGCAAGGGAGCTGCCTCACGAAGTGCATCTCTCTTACGTTCTCCATCCCCGCGCCGACGCCGGGTGCTGCCTCACGAAGTGCATCTCTCGCCCGTTCTCTATCCCCGCGCCGACGCCGGGTGCTGACTCACAAAGTGCAGCTCACTCCCGTTCTCGATCGCCGCGATGACGCCTGGTGCTGACTCACGAAGTGCAGCTCACTCCCGTTCTCGATCGCCGCGATGACGCCGGGTGCTGACTCACGAAGTGCAGCTCACTTCCGTTCTCGATCGCCGCGATGACGCCGGGTGCTGCATCCCGAAGTGCAGATCTCACGCGTTCTCGATCGCCGCGATGGTGCCAGGAGGTGCCTCACGAAGTGAAGCTTACTCGCATTCTCGGTCGCCGTGCCGACGCCGGGTACTGCCTCACGAAGTGCAGCACTGTCACGTTCCAGATCTTTCCGCCGACGCAGGGAGCTGCCTCACGAAGTGTATCTCTCTGCCGTTCTCCATCCCCGTGCCGACGCCGGGTGCTGCCTCACGAAGTGCATCTCTCTCCCGTTCTCCATCCCCGCGACGACGCCGGGTGCTGACTCACGAAGTGCAGCTCTGTCCCGTTTTGGATCGCCGCTATGACGCCGGGTGCTGCCTCACGAAGTGCAGCTCACTCCCGCTATCGATCGCCGCGATGACGCCGGGTGCTGCCTCCCGAAGTGCAGATCTCTCCCTTTCTCGATCGCCGCGATGACGCCGGGTACAGACTCACGAAGTGCAGCTCTGTCCCGTTCTTGATCTTTCCGCCGACGCAGGGAGCTGCCTCACGAAGTGCATCTCTCTCCTGTTCTCCAACACCGCTCCGACGCCGGGTGCTGCCTCACGATGTGCATCTTTCTCCCGTTCTCCATCCCCTAGCCGACTCCGGGTGCTTACTCACGAAGTGCAGCTCACTCCCGTTCTCGATCGCCGCGATGACGCCGTGTGCTGACTCACGAAGTGCAGCTGCCTCCCGTTCTCGATCGCCGCGATGACGCCGGGTGCTGCCTCACAAAGTACAGCTCACTCTCGTTCTCGATCGCCGCGATGACGCCGGGTGCCGCTTCACGAAGTGCAGCTCACTCCCGCTCTCTATCGCCGAGATGACGCCGGGTGCTGCCTCACGAAGTGCAGCTGACTCCCGTTCTCGATCGCCGCGATGACGCCGGGTGCTGTCACGCGAATTGCAGCTCACTCCCGTTCTCGATCGCCGCGATGATGCCGGGTGCTGCCGCAGGAAGTGCAGTTCTCTCCCGTTCTCGATCGCCGGGATGATGCCAGGGGGTGCTTCACGAAGTGCAGCTTACACGCATTCTCGGTCGCCATGCCGACGCCGGGTACTGACTCACGAAGTGCAGCTCTGTCCCGTTTTAGATCTTTTCGCCGACGCAGGGAGCTGCCTAACGAAGTGCATCTCTCTCCCGTTCTCCATCCCCGCGTCGACGCCGGGTGCTGGCTCACGAAGTGCAGCTCACTCTCGTTCTCGATGGCCGCGATGACGCCGGGTGCTGCCTCACAAAGTGCTGCTCACTCTCGTTCTCGATCGCCGCGATGACGCCGGGCGCTGCCTCCCGAAGTGCAGATCTCTCCTGTTCTCGACCGCCGCGATGATGCCAGGGGGTGCCTCACGAAGTGCAGCTTACTCGCATTCTCGGTCGCCGTGCCGACGCCGGGTACTGCCTCACGAAGCGCAGTTCTTTCCCGTTCTAGATCTTTCCGCCGACGCAGGGAGCTGCCTCACGAAGTGCATCTCTCTCCCGTTCTCGACCGCCGCGATGACGCCGGGTGCTGCCTCACGAAGTGCAGCTCACTCCCCGCGATGACGCCGGGCGCTGCCTCCCGAAGTGCAGATCTCTCCCGTTCTCGATCGCCGCGATGATGCCAGGGGGTGCCTCACGAAGTGCAGCTTACTCGCATTCTCGGTCGCCGTGCCGACGCCGGGTACTGCCTCACGAAGTGCAGTTCTGTCCCGTTCTAGATCTTTCCGCCGACGCAGGGAGCTGCCTCACGAAGTGCATCTCTCTCCCGTTCTCCATCCCCGCGCCGACGCCGGGTGCTGACTCACGAAGTGCAGCTCACTCCCGTTCTCGATCGCCGCGATGACACTGGGTGCTGAATAACGAAGTGCAGCTCACTCCCGTTCTCAATCGCCGCGATGACGCCGGGGGCTGACTCACGAAGTGCAGTACACTCCCGTTCTCGATCGCCGCGATGGTGCCGGGTGCTGCCTCAAGAAGTGCAGCTCACTCCCGTTCTCGATCGCCGCGATGATGCAAGGGAGCTGCCTCACGAAGTGCATCTCTCTTACGTTCTCCATCCCCGCGCCGACGCCGGGTGCTGCCTCACGAAGTGCAGCTCTGTCCCGTTCCAGATCTTTCCGCCGACGCAGGGAGCTGCCTCACGAAGTGCATCTCTCTGCCGTTCTCCATCCCCGCGCCGACGCCGTGTGCTGACTCACGAAGTGCAGCTCTGTCCCGTTCTGGATCGCCGCTATGACGCCGGGTGCTGACTAACGAAGTGCAGCTCACTCCCGTTCTCGATCGCCGCGATGACACCGGGTGCTGACTCACGAAGTGCAGCTCACTCCCATTCTCGATAACCGGGATGACGCCGGGTGCTGCCTCACGAAATGCAGCTCACTCCCGTTCTCGATCGCCACGATGACGCCGGGTACTGACTCACGAAGTGCAGCTCTGTCCCGTTCGAGATCTTTCCGCCGACGCAGGGAGCTGCCTCACGAAGTTCATCTCTCTCCCGTTCTCCATCCCCGCGCCGACGCCTGGTGCTGCCTCACGAAGTGCATCTCTATCCCGTTCTCCATCCCCGCGCCGACACCGGGTGCTGACTCACGAAGTGCAGCTCACTCCCGTTCTCGATCGCCGCGATGACGCCGGGTGCTGCCTCACGAAGTGCAGCTCACTCCCGTTCTCGATCGCCGCAATGACGCCGGGTGCTGCCTCCCGAAGTGCAGTTCTCTCCTGTTCTCGATCGCCGCGATGATGCCAGGGGGTTCCTCACGAAGTGCAGCTTACTCGCATTCTCGGTCGCAGTGCCGACGCCGGGTACTGCCTCACGAAGTGCAGCTCTGTCCCGTTCTAGATCTTTCCGCCGACGCAGGGAGCTGCCTCACGAAGTGCATCTCTCTCCCGTTCTCCATCCCCGCGCCGACGCCGGGTGCTGACTCACGAAATGCAGCTCTGTCCCGTTCTGGATCGCCGCCATGACGCCGGGTGCTGCCTCACGAAGTGCAGCTCACTCCCGTTATCGATCGCCGCGATGACGTCGGGTGCTGCCTCAAGAAGTGCAGCTCACTCCCGTTCTCGATCGCCGAGATGACGCAGGGTGCTGCCTCACGAAGTCTACCTAACTCCCGTTCTCGATCGCCGCGATGACGCCGGGTGCTGACACACGAAGTGCAGCTCACTCCCTTTCTCGATCGCCGCGATGACGCCGGGCACTGACCCACAAAGTGCAGCTCTGTCCCGTTCTTGATCTTTCAGCCGACGCAGGGAGCTGCCTCACGAAGTGCATCTCTCTCCCGTTCTCAATCCCCGCTCCGACGCCGGGTGCTGCCTCACGAAGTGCATCTCTCTCCCGTTCTCCATCCCCGCGTCTACACCGGGTGCTGGCTCACGAAGTGCAGCTCACTCTCGTTCTCGATCGCCGGGATGACGCCGGGTGCTGCCTCACGAAGTGCAGCTCACTCCCGTTCTCGATCGCCGCGATGACGCCGAGTGCTGCCTCCCGAAGTGCAGATCTCTCCCGCTCTCGATCGCCGTGATGATGCCACGGGGTGCCTCACGAAGTGAAGCTTACTCGCATTCTCGGTCGCCGTGCCGACGGCGGGTACTGCCTCACGAAGTTCAGCTCCGTCCCGTTCTAGATCTTTCTGCCGACGCAGGGAGCTGCCTCACGAAGTGCAGCTCACTCCAGTTCTCGATCGCCGCGATGACGCCGCGTGATCCCTCACGAATTGAAGCTGATTCCCGGTTTCGATGGCCGCGATGACGCCGGGTGCTGACTGACAAAGTGCGAGCTCACTCTCGTTCTCGATCGCCGCGATGACGCCGGGCGCTGCCTCCCGAAGTGCAGATCTCTCCCGTTCTCGATCGCCGCGATGATGCCAGGGGGTGCCTCACGATGTAGCTTACTCGCATTCTCGGTCGCCGTGCCGACGCCGGGTACTGCCTCACGAAGTGCTCTTCTGTCCCGTTCTAGATCTTTTCGCCGACGCAGGGAGCTGCCTCACGAAGTGCATCTCTCTCCCGTTCTCGATCGCCGCGATGACGCCGGGTGCTGCCTCACGAAGTGCAGCTCACTCCCGTTCTCGATCGCCGCGATGACGCCGGGTGCTGCCTCGCGAAGTGCAGCTCATTCCCGTTCTCGATAGCCGCGATGACGCCGGGTGCTGACTCACAAAGTGCAGCTCACTCTCGTTCTCGATCGCCGCGATGACGCCGGGCGCTGCCTCACAAAGTACAGCTCACTCCCGTTCTCCATCGCCGCGATGACACCGGGTGCTGACTCACGAAGTGCAGCTCACTATCGTTCTCGATAGCCGCGATGACGCCGCGTGCTGCCTCACAAAGTGCAGCTCACTCCCGTTCTCGATCACCGCGATGACGCCGGGTACTGATTCACGAAGTGCAGTACACTCCCGTTCTCGATCGCCGCGATGGTGCCGGGTGCTGCCTCACGAAGTGCAGCTCACTGCCGTTCCCGATCGCCGGGATGACGCCGGGTGCTGCCTCACGAAGTGCAGCTCACTCCCGTTCTCGATCGCTGCGATGACGCCGGGTGCTGCCTCACGAAGTGCAGCTCACTCCCGTTCTCGATCGCCGCGATGATGCCGGGTGCTGCCTCACGAAGTGCAGCTCACTCCCGTTCTCGATCGCCGCGATGACGCCGGGTGCTGCCTCACGAAGTGCAGCTCACTCCCGTTCTCGATCGCCGCGATGAAGCCGGGTGCGGCCTCACGAAGTGCAGCTCACTACCGTTCTCTCGCCGCGCTGATGCCGGGTGCTGTCTCACGAAGTGCAGCTCACTCCCGTTCTCGATCGCCGCGATGAAGCCGGGTGCGGCCTCACGAAGTGCAGCTCACTACCGTTCTCTCGCCGCGCTGATGCCGGGTGCTGTCTCTAAAAGTAGAGCTCTTTCCAGTTCTCGATCGCCGCGCCGACGCCGATGCTGCCTCTCGCAGTGCAGCTCTCTCCCGTTTTCGACCGCCGCTATGACGCCAAGTGCTACCTCACGAAGGGCAGCTCACTCGCGTTCTCGATTGCCGTGCTGACACCGAGTGCTGCCTCACGAAGTGCAGCTCTTCCCGTTTTCGATCGCCGTGATGATGCCGGATGTGTCCTCACGAAATGCAGCTCACTCTCGTTCTCTAGCCGCGCTAAAGCCGGGTGCTGTCTCAAGAAGTAGAGCTCTCTCCCGTTCTCGATCGCCGCTATGACGCTGGGTGCTGCCTCCCGAAGTGCAGATCTCTCCAGTTCTTGATCGCCGCGATGATGCCAGGGGGTTCCTCACGATGTGCAGCTTACTCGCATTCTCGGTCGCCGTGCCGACGCCGGGTACTGCCTCACGAAGTGCAGTTCTGTCCCGTTCTAGATCTTTCCGCCGACGCAGGGAGCTGCCTCACGAAGAGCATCTCTCTCCCGTTCTCCATCCCCGCGCCGACGCCGGGTGCTGATTCACGAAGTGCAGCTCACTCCCGTTCTCGATCGCCGCGATGACGCCGCGTGCTCCCTCACGAATTGCAGCTGATTCCCGGTTTCGATAGCCGCGATGACGCCGGGTGTTGACTCACAAAGTGCGAGCTCACTCTCGTTCTCGATCGCCGCGATGACGCCGGGCGCTGCCTCCCGAAGTGCAGATCTCTCCAGTTCTTGATCGTCGCGATGATGCCAGGGGGTTCCTCACGATGTGCAGCTTACTCGCATTCTCGGTCGCCGTGCCGACGCCGGGTACTGCCTCAATAAGTGCAGCTTTGTACCATTCTAGATCTTTTCGCCGACGCAGGGAGCTGCCTCACGAAGTGCATCTCTCTGCCGTTCTCCATCCCCGCGCCGACGCCGGGTGCTCACACGCGAAGTGCAGCTCTGTCCCGTTCTGGATCGCCGCTATGACGCCGCGTGCTGCCTCACGATGTGTAGCTCACTCCCGTTCTCGATCGCCGCGATGACGCCGGGTCTTGCATCCCGAAGTGCTGATTTTACGCGTTCTCGATCGCCGCGATGATGCCATGGGGTGCCTCACGAAGTGCAGCTTACTCGCATTCTCGGTCGCCGTGCCGACGCCGGGTACTGACTCACGAAGTGCAGCTCTGTCCCGTTTTAGATCTTTCCGCCGACGCAGGGAGCTGCCTAACGAAGTGCATCTCTCTCCCGTTCTCCATCCCCGCGTCGACACCGGGTGCTGGCTCACGAAGTGCAGCTCACTCTCGTTCTCGATCGCCGCGATGACGCCGGGTGCTGCCTTACGAAGTGCAGCTCACTCCCGTTCTCGATCGCCGTGACGACGCCAAGTGCTGCCTCTCGAATTGCAGATCTCTCTCGTTCTCGATCGCCACGATGATGCCACGGGGTGCCTCACGAAGTGCAGCTCCGTCCCGTTCTAGATCTTTCCGCCGACGCAGGGAGCTGCCTCACGAAGTGCATCTGTCTCCCGTTCTCGATCGCCGCGATGGCGCCGGGTGCTGCCTCACGAAGTGCAGCTCACTCCCGTTCTCGATCGCCGCGATGACGCCGGGTGCTGCCTCACGAAGTGCAGCTCATTCCCGTTCTCGATAGCCGCGATGACGCCGGGTGCTGACTCACAAAGTGCAGCTCACTCTCGTTCTCGATCGCCGCGAAGACGCCGGGCGCTGCCTCCCGAAGTGCAGATCTCTCCCGTTCTCGATCGCCGCGATGATGCCAGGGGGTGCCTCACGAAGTGCAGCTTACTCGCATTCTCGGTCGCCGTGCCGACGCCGGGTACTGCCTCACGAAGTGCAGTTCTGTCCCGTTCTAGATCTTTCCGCCGACGCAGGGAGCTGCCTCACGAAGTGCATCTCTCTCCCGTTCTCCATCCCCGCGCCTACGCCGGGTGCTGACTCACGAAGTGCAGCTCACTCCCGTTCTCGATCGCCGCGATGACACCGGGTGCTGACTAACGAAGTGCAGCTCACTCCCGTTCTCGATAGCCGCGATGACGCCGTGTGCTGCCTCACAAAGTGCAGCTCACTCCCGTTCTCGATCGCCGCGATGACGCCGGGTGCTGACTCACGAAGTGCAGTACACTCCCGTTCTCGATCGCCGCGATGGTGCCGGGTGCTTCCTCACGAAGTGCAGCTCACTCCCGTTCTCGATCGCCGGGATGGTGCCGGGTGCTGCCTCACGAAGTGCAGCTCACTCCCGTTCTCGATCGCCGCGATGACGCCGGTTGCTGCCTCACGAAGTGCAGCTCACTCCCGTTCTCGATCGCTGCGATGACTCCGGGTGCTGCCTCAAGAAGTGCAGCTCACTCCCGTTCTCGATCGCCGCGATGACGCCGTGTGCTGCCTCACGAAGTGCAGCTCACTCCAGTTCTCGATCGCCGCGATGACGCCGGGTGCGGCCTCACGAAGTGCAGCTCACTACCGTTCTCAATCGCTGCGATGAAGCCGGGTGCGGACTCACCAAGTGCAGCTCTCTCTCGTTCTCGATCGCCGCGTTGACGCCGGGTGCTGCCTCCTGAAGTGCAGATCTCTCCCGTTCTCGATCGCCGCGATGATGCAAGGGAGCTGCCTCACGAAGTGCATCTCTCATACGTTCTCCATCCCCGCGCCGACGCCTGGGTGCTGCCTCACGAAGTGCATCTCTCTTCCGTTCTCTATCCCCGCGCCGACGCCGGGTGCTGACTCACAAAGTGCAGCTCACTCCCGTTCTCGATCGCCGCGATGACGCCTGGTGCTGACTCACGAAGTGCAGCTCACTCCCGTTCTCGATCGCCACGATGACGCCGGGTGCTGACTCACGAAGTGCAGCTCACTCCCGTTCTCGATCGCCGCGATGACGCCGGGTGCTGCATCCCGAAGTGCAGATCTTACGCGTTCTCGATCGCAGCGATGATGCCAGGGGGTGACTCACGAAGTGAAGCTTACTCGCATTCTCGGTCGCCGTGCCGACGCCGGGTACTGCCTCACGAAGTGCAGCTCTGTCCCGTTCCAGATCTTTCCGCCGACGCAGGGAGCTGCCTCACGAAGTGCATCTCTCTGCCGTTCTCCATCCCCGTGCCGACGCCGGGTGCTGCCTCACGAAGTGCATCTCTCTCCCGTTCTCCATCCCCTTGCCGACTCCGGGTGCTTACTCACGAAGTGCAGCTCACTCCCGTTCTCGATCGCCGCGATGACGCCGTGTGCTGACTCACGAAGTGCAGCTGCCTCCCGTTCTCGATCGCCGCGATGACGCCGGGTGCTGCCTCACAAAGTACAGCTCACTCTCGTTCTCGATCGCCGCGATGATGCCACGGGGTGCCTCACGAAGTGAAGCTGACTCGCATTCTCGGTCGCCGTGCCGACGGCGGGTACTGCCTCACGAATGTGCAGCTCTGTCCCGTTTTAGATCTTTCCGCCGACGCAGGGAGCTGCCTAACGAAGTGCATCTCTCTCCCGTTCTCCATCCCCGCGTCGACGCCGGGTGCTGGCTCACGAAGTGCAGCTCACTGTCGTTCTCGATAGCCGCGATGACGCCGGGTGCTGCCTCACAAAGTGCAGCTCACTCCCGTTCTCGATCGCCGTGATGACGCCGAGGGCTGCCTCCCGAAGTGCAGATCTCTCCCGTTCTCGATCGCCGCGATGATGCCACGGGGTGCCTCACGAAGTGAAGCTTACTCGCATTCTCGGTCGCCGTGCCGACGGCGGGTACTGCCTCACGAATGTGCAGCTCCGTCCCGTTCTAGATCTTTCCGCCGATGCAGGGAGCTGCCTCACAAAGTGCATCTGTCTCCCGTTCTCGACCGCCGCGATGACGCCGGGTGCTGCCTCACGTAGTGAAGCTCACTCCCCGCGATGACGCCGCTTGCTGCCTCACGAAGTGCAGCTCATTACCGTTCTCGTTAGCCGCGATGACGCCGGGTGCTGACTCACAAAGTGCAGCTCACTCTCGTTCTCTATCGCCGCGATGACGCCGGGCGCTGCCTCCCGAAGTGCAAATCTCTCCCGTTCTCGATCGCCGCGATGATGCCAAGGGGTGCCTCACGAAGTGCAGCTTACTCGCATTCTCGGTCGCCGTGCCGACGCCGGGTACTACCTCACGAAGAGCAGTTCTGTCCCGTTCTAGTTCTTTCCGCCGACGCAGGGAGCTGCCTCACGAAGTGCATCCCTCTCCCGTTCTCCATCCCTGCGCCGACGCCGGGTGCTGACTCACGAAGTGCAGCTCACTCCCGTTCTCGATCGCCGCGATGACGCCGGGGGCTGACTCACGAAGTGCAGTACACTCCCGTTCTCGATCGCCGCGATGGTCCCGGGTGCTGCCTCAAGAAGTGCAGCTCACTCCCGTTCTCGATCGCCGCGATGATGCCAGGGAGCTGCCTCACGAAGTGCACCTCTCTTACGTTCTCCATCCCCGCGCCGACGCCGGGTGCTGCCTCACGAAGTGCAGCTCTGTCCCGTTCCAGATCTTTCCGCCGACGCAGGGAGCTGCCTCACGAAGTGCATCTCTCTGCCGTTCTCCATCCCCGCGCCGACGCCGTGTGCTGACTCACGAAGTGCAGCTCTGTCCCGTTCTGGATCGCCGCTATGACGCCGGGTGCTGACTCACGAAGTGCAGCTCACTCCCGTTCTCGATCGCCGCGATGACACCGGGTGCTGACTCACGAAGTGCAGCTCACTCCCGTTCTCGATAGCCGGGATGACGCCGGGTGCTGCCTCACGAAATGCAGCTCACTCCCGTTCTCGATCGCCACGATGACGCCGGGTACTGACTCATGAAGTGCAGCTCTGTCCCGTTCGAGATATTTCCGCCGACGCAGGGAGCTGCCTCACGAAGTGCATCTCTCTCCCGTTCTCCATCCCCGCGCCGACGCCGGGTGCTGCCTCACGAAGTGCATCTCTATCCCGTTCTCCATCCCCGCGTCTACACCGGGTGCTGGCTCACGAAGGGCAGCTCACTCTCGTTCTCGATCGCCGGGATGACGCCGGGTGCTGCCTCACGAAGTGCAGCTCAGTCCCGTTCTCGATCGCCGCGATGACGCCGAGTGCTGCCTCCCGAAGTGCAGATCTCTCCCGTTCTCGATCGCCGCGATGATGCCACGGGGTGCCTCACGAAGTGAAGCTTACTCGCATTCTCGGTTGCCGTGCCGACGGCGGGTACTGCCTCACGAAGTTCAGCTCCGTCCCGTTCTAGATCTTTCTGCCGACGCAGGGAGCTGCCTCACGAAGTGCAGCTCACTCCCGTTCTCGATCGCCGCGATGACGCCGCGTGCTCCCTCACGAAGTGCAGCTCATTCCCGTTTCGATAGCCGCGATGACGCCGGGTGCTGACTCACAAAGTGCAGCTCACTCTCGTTCTCGATCGCCGCGATGACGCCGGGCGCTGCCTCCCGAAGTGCAGATCTCTCCCGTTCTCGATCACCGCGATGATGCCAGGGGGTGCCTCACGAAGTGCAGCTCACTCCCGTTCTCGATCGCTGCGATGACACCGGGTGCTGACTCACGAAGTGCAGCTCACTATCGTTCTCGATAGCCGCGATGACGCCGTGTGCTGCCTCACAAAGTGCAGCTCACTCCCGTTCTCGATCACCGCGATGACGCCGGGTGCTGATTCACGAAGTGCAGTACACTCCCGTTCTCGATCGCCGCGATGGTGCCGGGTGCTGCCTCACGAAGTGCAGCTCACTCCCGTTCTGGATCGCCGGGATGAAGCCGGGTGCTGCCTCACGAAGTGCAGCTCACTCCCGTTCTCGATCGCTGCGATGACGCCGGGTGCTGCCTCACGAAGTGCAGCTCACTCCCGTTCTCGATCGCCGCGATGATGCCGGGTGCTGCCTCACGAAGTGCAGCTCACTCCCGTTCTCGATCGCCGTGATGACGCCGGGTGCTGCCTCACGAAGTGCAGCTCACTCCCGTTCTCGATCGCCGCGATGAAGCCGGGTGCGGCCTCACGAAGTGCAGCTCACTACCGTTCTCAATCGCTGTGATGACGCCGGGTGCGGACTCACCAAGTGCAGCTCTCTCTCGTTCTCGATCGCCGCGTTGACGCCGGGTGCTGCCTCCTGAAGTGCAGATCTCTCCCGTTCTCGATCGCCGCGATGATGCAAGGGAGCTGCCTCACGATGTGCATCTCTCTTACGTTCTCCATCCCCGCGCCGAAGCCGCGTGCTGCCTCACGAAGTGCATCTCTCTCCCGTTCTCCATCTCCGCGCCGACGCCGGGTGCTGACTCACGAAGTGCAGCTCACTCCCGTTCTCGATCGGCGCGATGACGCCGGGTGCTGACTCACGAAGTGCAGCTTACTCCCGTTCTCGATCGCCGCGATGACGCCGGGGGCTGACTCACGAAGTGCAGCTCACTTCCGTTCTCGATCGCCGCGATGACGCCGGGTGCTGCATCCCGATGTGCAGATCTCACGCGTTCTCGATCGCCGCGATGATGCCAGGGGGTGCCTCACGAAGTGCAGCTTACTCGCATTTACGGTCGCCGTGCCGACGCCGGGTACTGCCTCACGAAGTGCAGCTCTGTCCCGTTCCAGATCTTTCCGCCGACGCAGGGAGCTCCCTCACGAAGTGCATCTCTCTCCCTTTCTCCATCTCCGCGCCGACGCCGTGTGCTGACTCACCAAGTGCAGCTCACTCTCGTTCTCGATCGCCGCGTTGACGCCGGGTGCTGCCTCCCGAAGTGCCGATCTCTCCCGTTCTCGATTTCTGCGATGATGCCAGGGAGCTGCCTCATGAAGTGCATCTCTCTCCCGTTCTCCATCCCCGAGCCGACGCCGGGTGCTGCGTCACGAAGTGCATTTCTCTCAAGTTCTCCATCCCCGCGCCGTCGCCGGGTGCTGATTCACGAAGTGCAGCTCTGTCCCGTTGTGGATCGCCGCTGTGACGCCGGGTGCTGCCTCACGAAGGGCAGCTTACTCCCGTTCTCGATCGCCGCTATGACGCCGGGTGCTGCCTCACGAAGTGCAGCTCACTCCCGTTCTCGATCGCCGCGATGACGACGGGTGCTGCCTCACGAAGTGCAGCTCTGTCGCGTTCTGGATCGCCGCTATGACGCCGGGTGCTGACTCACGAAGTGCAGCTCACACCCGTTCTCGATCGCCGCGATGACACCGGGTGCTGACTCACGAAGTGCAGCTCACTCCCGTTCTCGATAGCCGTGATGACGCCGGGTGCTGCCTCACGAAATGCAGCTCACTCCCATTCTCGATCGCCACGATGGCGCCGGGTACTGACTCACGAAGTGCAGCTCTGTCCCGTTCGAGATCTTTCCGCCGACGCAGGGAGCTCCCTCACGAAGTGCATCTCTCTCCCGTTCTCCATCCCCGTGCCGACGCCGGGTGCTGCCTCACGAAGTGCATCTCTCTCCCGTTCTCCATCCCCGCGCCGACGCCGGGTGCTGACTCACGAAGTGCAGCTCTGTCCCGTTCTGGACCGCCGCTATGACGCCGGGTGCTGCCTCACGAAGTGCAGCTCACTCCCGCTATCGATCGCCGCGATGACGCCGGGTGCTGCCTCCCGAAGTGCAGATCTCTCCCGTTCTCGATCGCCGCGATGATGCCAGGGGGGGGCCTCACGAAGTGCAGCTTACTCGCATTCTCGTTCGCCGCGATGACGCCGGGTGCTGCCTCACGAAGTGCAGTTCTCTCCTGTTCTCGATCGCCGCGATGACGCAGGGTGCTGCTTCACGAAGTGCAGCTCACTCCCGTTCTCGCTCGCCGAGATGACGCCGGGTGCTGCCTCACGAAGTGCAGCTAACTCCCGTTCTCGATCGCCGCGATGACGCCGGGTGCTGACTCACGAAGTGCAGCTCACTATCGTTCTCGATAGCCGCGATGACGCCGTGTGCTGCCTCACAAAGTGCAGCTCACTCCCGTTCTCGATCACCGCGATGACGCCGGGTGCTGATTCACGAAGTGCAGTACACTCCCGTTCTCGATCGCCGCGATGGTGCCGGGTGCTGCCTCACGAAGTGCAGCTCACTCCCGTTCTGGATCGCCGGGATGAAGCCGGGTGCTGCCTCACGAAGTGCAGCTCACTCCCGTTCTCGATCGCTGCGATGACGCCGGGTGCTGCCTCACGAAGTGCAGCTCACTCCCGTTCTTGATCGCCGCGATGATGCCGGGTGCTGCCTCACGAAGTGCAGCTCACTCCCGTTCTCGATCGCCGTGATGACGCCGGGTGCTGCCTCACGAAGTGCAGCTCACTCCCGTTCTCGATCGCCGCGATGAAGCCGGGTGCGGCCTCACGAAGTGCAGCTCACTACCGTTCTCAATCGCTGTGATGACGCCGGGTGCGGACTCACCAAGTGCAGCTCTCTCTCGTTCTCGATCGCCGCGTTGACGCCGGGTGCTGCCTCCTGAAGTGCAGATCTCTCCCGTTCTCGATCGCCGCGATGATGCAAGGGAGCTGCCTCACGATGTGCATCTCTCTTACGTTCTCCATCCCCGCGCCGACGCCGCGTGCTGCCTCACGAAGTGCATCTCTCTCCCGTTCTCCATCTCCGCGCCGACGCCGGGTGCTGACTCACGAAGTGCAGCTCACTCCCGTTCTCGATCGGCGCGATGACGCCGGGTGCTGACTCACGAAGTGCAGCTTACTCCCGTTCTCGATCGCCGCGATGACGCCGGGGGCTGACTCACGAAGTGCAGCTCACTTCCGTTCTCGATCGCCGCGATGACGCCGGGTGCTGCATCCCGATGTGCAGATCTCACGCGTTCTCGATCGCCGCGATGATGCCAGGGGGTGCCTCACGAAGTGCAGCTTACTCGCATTCTCGGTCGCCGTGCCGACGCCGGGTACTGCCTCACGAAGTGCAGCTCTGTCCCGTTCCAGATCTTTCCGCCGACGCAGGGAGCTCCCTCACGAAGTGCATCTCTCTCCCTTTCTCCATCTCCGCGCCGACGCCGTGTGCTGACTCACCAAGTGCAGCTCACTCTCGTTCTCGATCGCCGCGTTGACGCCGGGTGCTGCCTCCCGAAGTGCCGATCTCTCCCGTTCTCGATTTCTGCGATGATGCCAGGGAGCTGCCTCATGAAGTGCATCTCTCTCCCGTTCTCCATCCCCGAGCCGACGCCGGGTGCTGCGTCACGAAGTGCATTTCTCTCAAGTTTCCATCCCCGCGCCGTCGCCGGGTGCTGATTCACGAAGTGCAGCTCTGTCCCGTTGTGGATCGCCGCTGTGACGCCGGGTGCTGCCTCACGAAGGGCAGCTTACTCCCGTTCTCGATCGCCGCTATGACGCCGGGTGCTGCCTCACGAAGTGCAGCTCACTCCCGTTCTCGATCGCCGCGATGACGACGGGTGCTGCCTCACGAAGTGCAGCTCTGTCGCGTTCTGGATCGCCGCTATGACGCCGGGTGCTGACTCACGAAGTGCAGCTCACACCCGTTCTCGATCGCCGCGATGACACCGGGTGCTGACTCACGAAGTGCAGCTCACTCCCGTTCTCGATAGCCGTGATGACGCCGGGTGCTGCCTCACGAAATGCAGCTCACTCCCATTCTCGATCGCCACGATGGCGCCGGGTACTGACTCACGAAGTGCAGCTCTGTCCCGTTCGAGATCTTTCCGCCGACGCAGGGAGCTCCCTCACGAAGTGCATCTCTCTCCCGTTCTCCATCCCCGTGCCGACGCCGGGTGCGGCCTCACGAAGTGCATCTCTCTCCCGTTCTCCATCCCCGCGCCGACGCCGGGTGCTGACTCACGAAGTGCAGCTCTGTCCCGTTCTGGACCGCCGCTATGACGCCGGGTGCTGCCTCACGAAGTGCAGCTCACTCCCGCTATCGATCGCCGCGATGACGCCGGGTGCTGCCTCCCGAAGTGCAGATCTCTCCCGTTCTCGATCGCCGCGATGATGCCAGGGGGGGGCCTCACGAAGTGCAGCTTACTCGCATTCTCGTTCGCCGCGATGACGCCGGGTGCTGCCTCACGAAGTGCAGTTCTCTCCTGTTCTCGATCGCCGCGATGACGCAGGGTGCTGCTTCACGAAGTGCAGCTCACTCCCGTTCTCGCTCGCCGAGATGACGCCGGGTGCTGCCTCACGAAGTGCAGCTAACTCCCGTTCTCGATCGCCGCGATGACGCCGGGTGCTGACACACGAAGTGCAGCTCACTCCCTTTCTCGATCGCCGCGATGGCGCCGGGTACTAACTCACGAAGTGCAGCTCTGTCCCGTTCTAGATCTTTCCGCCGACGCAGGCAGCTGCCTCACGAAGTGCATCTCTCTCCCGTTCTCCAGCCCCTACCCGACTCAGGGTGCTTACTCACGAAGTGCAGCTCACTCCCGTTCTCGATCGCCGCGATGACGCCAGGTGCTGCCACGCGAAGTGCAGCTCACTCCCTTTCTCGATCGCCGCGATGACGCCGGGTGCTGCCTCGCGAAGTGCAGCTCACACCCGTTCTCGATCGCCGCGATGACGCCGGGTGCTGCCTCCCAAAGTGCAGTTCTCTCCTGTTCTCGATCGCCGCGATGATGCCAAGGGGTGCCTCAAGAAGTCCAGCTTACTCGCATTCTCGGTCGCCGTGCCGACGCCGGGTACTGCCTCACGAAGTGCAGCTCTGTCCCGTTCCAGATCTTTCCGCCGACGCAGGGAGCTGCCTCACAAAGTGCATCTCTCTCCCGTTCTCCATCTCCGCGCCGACGCCGTGTGCTGACTCACGAAGTGCAGCTCTGTCCCGTTCTGGATCGCCGCTATGACGCCGGGTGCGGCCTCACGAAGGGCAGCTCACTCCCGTTGTCGATCGCCGCGATGACGCCGGGTGCTGCCTCCCGAAGTGCAGATCTCTCCAGTTCTTGATCGCCGCGATGATGCCAGAGGGTGCCTCACGATGTGCAGCTTACTCGCATTCTCGGTCGCGGTGCCGACGCCGGGTACTGCCTCACGAAGTGCAGCTCTGTCCCGTTCTAGATCTTTCCGCCGACGCAGGGAGCTGCCTCGCGAAGTGCATCTCTCTCCCGTTCTCCATCCCCGCGCCGACGCCGGGTGCTGACTCACGAAGTGCAGCTCTGTCCCGTTCTGGATCGCCGCTATGACGCCGGGTGCTGCCTCACGAAGTGCAGCTCACTCCCGCTATCGATAGCCGCGATGACGCAGGGTGCTGCCTCCCGAAGTGCAGATCTCTCCCGTTCTCGATCGCCGCGATGATGCCAGGGGGGGCCTCACGAAGTGCAGCTTACTCGCATTCTCGTTCGCCGCGATGACGCCGGGTGCTGCCTCACGAAGTGCAGCTCACTCCCGTTCTCGATCGCCGCAATGACGCCGGGTGCTGCCTCACGAAGTGCAGCTCACTCCCGTTCTCGATCGCCGAGATCACGCCGGGTGCTGCCTCACGAAGTGCAGCTAACTCCCGTTCTCGATCGCCGCGATGACTCCGGGTGCTGACACACGAAGTGCCGCTCACTCCCTGTCTCGATCGCCGCGATGACGCCGGGTGCTGACACCCGAAGTGCAGCTCACTCCCTTTCTCGATCGCCGCGATGACGCCGGGTACTAACTCACGAAGTGCAGCTCTGTCCCGTTCTAGATCTTTCCGCCGACGCATGCAGCTGCCTCACGAAATGCATCTCTCTCCCGTTCTCCAGCCCCTACCCGACTGAGGGTGCTTGCTCACGAAGTGCAGCTCACTCCCGTTCTCGATAGCCGCGATGACGCCGTGTGCTGCCTCACAAAGTGCAGCTCACTCCCGTTCTCGATCGCCGCGATGACGCCGGGTGCTGACTCACGAAGTGCAGTACACTCCCGTTCTCGATCGCCGCGATGGTGCCGGGTGCTTCCTCACGAAGTGCAGCTCACTCCCGTTCTCGATCGCCGGGATGGTGCCGGGTGCTGCCTCACGAAGTGCAGCTCACTCCCGTTCTCGATCGCCGCGATGACGCCGGTTGCTGCCTCACGAAGTGCAGCTCACTCCCGTTCTCGATCGCTGCGATGACGCCGGGTGCTGCCTCAAGAAGTGCAGCTCACTCCCGTTCTCGATCGCCGCGATGACGCCGTGTGCTGCCTCACGAAGTGCAGCTCACTCCAGTTCTCGATCGCCGCGATGACGCCGGGTGCGGCCTCACGAAGTGCAGCTCACTACCGTTCTCAATCGCTGCGATGAAGCCGGGTGCGGACTCACCAAGTGCAGCTCTCTCTCGTTCTCGATCGCCGCGTTGACGCCGGGTGCTGCCTCCTGAAGTGCAGATCTCTCCCGTTCTCGATCGCCGCGATGATGCAAGGGAGCTGCCTCACGAAGTGCATCTCTCATACGTTCTCCATCCCCGCGCCGACGCCTGGGTGCTGCCTCACGAAGTGCATCTCTCTCCCGTTCTCTATCCCCGCGCCGACGCCGGGTGCTGACTCACAAAGTGCAGCTCACTCCCGTTCTCGATCGCCGCGATGACGCCTGGTGCTGACTCACGAAGTGCAGCTCACTCCCGTTCTCGATCGCCACGATGACGCCGGGTGCTGACTCACGAAGTGCAGCTCACTCCCGTTCTCGATCGCCGCGATGACGCCGGGTGCTGCATCCCGAAGTGCAGATCTTACGCGTTCTCGATCGCAGCGATGATGCCAGGGGGTGACTCACGAAGTGAAGCTTACTCGCATTCTCGGTCGCCGTGCCGACGCCGGGTACTGCCTCACGAAGTGCAGCTCTGTCCCGTTCCAGATCTTTCCGCCGACGCAGGGAGCTGCCTCACGAAGTGCATCTCTCTGCCGTTCTCCATCCCCGTGCCGACGCCGGGTGCTGCCTCACGAAGTGCATCTCTCTCCCGTTCTCCATCCCCTTGCCGACTCCGGGTGCTTACTCACGAAGTGCAGCTCACTCCCGTTCTCGATCGCCGCGATGACGCCGTGTGCTGACTCACGAAGTGCAGCTGCCTCCCGTTCTCGATCGCCGCGATGACGCCGGGTGCTGCCTCACAAAGTACAGCTCACTCTCGTTCTCGATCGCCGCGATGATGCCACGGGGTGCCTCACGAAGTGAAGCTGACTCGCATTCTCGGTCGCCGTGCCGACGGCGGGTACTGCCTCACGAATGTGCAGCTCTGTCCCGTTTTAGATCTTTTCGCCGACGCAGGGAGCTGCCTAACGAAGTGCATCTCTCTCCCGTTCTCCATCCCCGCGGCGACGCCGGGTGCTGGCTCACGAAGTGCAGCTCACTCTCGTTCTCGATGGCCGCGATGACGCCGGGTGCTGCCTCACAAAGTGCAGCTCACTCCCGTTCTCGATCGCCGTGATGACGCCGAGGGCTGCCTCCCGAAGTGCAGATCTCTCCCGTTCTCGATCGCCGCGATGATGCCACGGGGTGCCTCACGAAGTGAAGCTTACTCGCATTCTCGGTCGCCGTGCCGACGGCGGGTACTGCCTCACGAATGTGCAGCTCCGTCCCGTTCTAGATCTTTCCGCCGATGCAGGGAGCTGCCTCACAAAGTGCATCTGTCTCCCGTTCTCGACCGCCGCGATGACGCCGGGTGCTGCCTCACGTAGTGAAGCTCACTCCCCGCGATGACGCCGCTTGCTGCCTCACGAAGTGCAGCTCATTACCGTTCTCGTTAGCCGCGATGACGCCGGGTGCTGACTCACAAAGTGCAGCTCACTCTCGTTCTCTATCGCCGCGATGACGCCGGGCGCTGCCTCCCGAAGTGCAAATCTCTCCCGTTCTCGATCGCCGCGATGATGCCAGGGGGTGCCTCACGAAGTGCAGCTTACTCGCATTCTCGGTCGCCGTGCCGACGCCGGGTACTACCTCACGAAGAGCAGTTCTGTCCCGTTCTAGATCTTTCCGCCGACGCAGGGAGCTGCCTCACGAAGTGCATCTCTCTCCCATTCTCCATCCCTGCGCCGACGCCGGGTGCTGACTCACGAAGTGCAGCTCACTCCCGTTCTCGATCGCCGCGATGACACTGGGTGCTGACTAACGAAGTGCAGCTCACTCCCGTTCTCAATCGCCGCGATGACGCCGGGGGCTGACTCACGAAGTGCAGTACACTCCCGTTCTCGATCGCCGCGATGGTGCCGGGTGCTGCCTCAAGAAGTGCAGCTCACTCCCGTTCTCGATCGCCGCGATGATGCAAGGGAGCTGCCTCACGAAGTGCACCTCTCTTACGTTCTCCATCCCCGCGCCGACGCCGGGTGCTGCCTCACGAAGTGCAGCTCTGTCCCGTTCCAGATCTTTCCGCCGACGCAGGGAGCTGCCTCACGAAGTGCATCTCTCTGCCGTTCTCCATCCCCGCGCCGACGCCGTGTGCTGACTCACGAAGTGCAGCTCTGTCCCGTTCTGGATCGCCGCTATGACGCCGGGTGCTGACTCACGAAGTGCAGCTCACTCTCGTTCTCGATCGCCGCGTTGACGCCGGGTGCTGCCTCCCGAAGTGCAGATCTCTCCCGTTCTCGATTTCTGCGATGATGCCAGGGAGCTGCCTCATGAAGTGCATCTCTCTCCCGTTCTCCATCCCCGAGCCGACGCCGGGTGCTGCGTCACGAAGTGCATTTCTCTCAAGTTCTCCATCCCCGCGCCGTCGCCGGGTGCTGATTCACGAAGTGCAGCTCTGTCCCGTTGTGGATCGCCGCTGTGACGCCGGGTGCTGCCTCACGAAGGGCAGCTTACTCCCGTTCTCGATCGCCGCTATGACGCCGGGTGCTGCCTCACGAAGTGCAGCTCACTCCCGTTCTCGATCGCCGCGATGACGACGGGTGCTGCCTCACGAAGTGCAGGTCTGTCGCGTTCTGGATCGCCGCTATGACGCCGGGTGCTGACTCACGAAGTGCAGCTCACACCCGTTCTCGATCGCCGTGATGACGCCGAGGGCTGCCTCCCGAAGTGCAGATCTCTCCCGTTCTCGATCGCCGCGATGATGCCACGGGGTGCCTCACGAAGTGAAGCTTACTCGCATTCTCGGTCGCCGTGCCGACGGCGGGTACTACCTCACGAAGAGCAGTTCTGTCCCGTTCTAGATCTTTCCGCCGACGCAGGGAGCTGCCTCACGAAGTGCATCTCTCTCCCATTCTCCATCCCTGCGCCGACGCCGGGTGCTGACTCACGAAGTGCAGCTCACTCCCGTTCTCGATCGCCGCGATGACACTGGGTGCTGACTAACGAAGTGCAGCTCACTCCCGTTCTCAATCGCCGCGATGACGCCGGGGGCTGACTCACGAAGTGCAGTACACTCCCGTTCTCGATCACCGCGATGGTGCCGGGTGCTGCCTCAAGAAGTGCAGCTCACTCCCGTTCTCGATCGCCGCGATGATGCAAGGGAGCTGCCTCACGAAGTGCACCTCTCTTACGTTCTCCATCCCCGCGCCGACGCCGGGTGCTGCCTCACGAAGTGCAGCTCTGTCCCGTTCCAGATCTTTCCGCCGACGCAGGGAGCTGCCTCACGAAGTGCATCTCTCTGCCGTTCTCCATCCCCGCGCCGACGCCGTGTGCTGACTCACGAAGTGCAGCTCTGTCCCGTTCTGGATCGCCGCTATGACGCCGGGTGCTGACTCACGAAGTGCAGCTCACTCCCGTTCTCGATCGCCGCGATGACACCGGGTACTGACTCATGAAGTGCAGCTCTGTCCCGTTCGAGATATTTCCGCCGACGCAGGGAGCTGCCTCACGAAGTGCATCTCTCTCCCGTTCTCCATCCCCGCGCCGACGCCGGGTGCTGCCTCACGAAGTGCATCTCTATCCCGTTCTCCATCCCCGCGTCTACACCGGGTGCTGGCTCACGAAGTGCAGCTCACTCTCGTTCTCGATCGCCGGGATGACGCCGGGTGCTGCCTCACGAAGTGCAGCTCAGTCCCGTTCTCGATCGCCGCGATGACGCCGAGTGCTGCCTCCCGAAGTGCAGATCTCTCCCGTTCTCGATCGCCGCGATGATGCCACGGGGTGCCTCACGAAGTGAAGCTTACTCGCATTCTCGGTTGCCGTGCCGACGGCGGGTACTGCCTCACGAAGTTCAGCTCCGTCCCGTTCTAGATCTTTCTGCCGACGCAGGGAGCTGCCTCACGAAGTGCAGCTCACTCCCGTTCTCGATCGCCGCGATGACGCCGCGTGCTCCCTCACGAAGTGCAGCTCATTCCCGTTTCGATAGCCGCGATGACGCCGGGTGCTGACTCACAAAGTGCAGCTCACTCTCGTTCTCGATCGCCGCGATGACGCCGGGCGCTGCCTCCCGAAGTGCAGATCTCTCCCGTTCTCGATCACCGCGATGATGCCAGGGGGTGCCTCACGAAGTGCAGCTCACTCCCGTTCTCGATCGCTGCGATGACACCGGGTGCTGACTCACGAAGTGCAGCTCACTATCGTTCTCGATAGCCGCGATGACGCCGTGTGCTGCCTCACAAAGTGCAGCTCACTCCCGTTCTCGATCACCGCGATGACGCCGGGTGCTGATTCACGAAGTGCAGTACACTCCCGTTCTCGATCGCCGCGATGGTGCCGGGTGCTGCCTCACGAAGTGCAGCTCACTCCCGTTCTGGATCGCCGGGATGACGCCGGGTGCTGCCTCACGAAGTGCAGCTCACTCCCGTTCTCGATCGCTGCGATGACGCCGGGTGCTGCCTCACGAAGTGCAGCTCACTCCCGTTCTCGATCGCCGCGATGATGCCGGGTGCTGCCTCACGAAGTGCAGCTCACTCCCGTTCTCGATCGCCGTGATGACGCCGGGTGCTGCCTCACGAAGTGCAGCTCACTCCCGTTCTCGATCGCCGCGATGAAGCCGGGTGCGGCCTCACGAAGTGCAGCTCACTACCGTTCTCAATCGCTGTGATGACGCCGGGGGCGGACTCACCAAGTGCAGCTCTCTCTCGTTCTCGATCGCCGCGTTGACGCCGGGTGCTGCCTCCTGAAGTGCAGATCTCTCCCGTTCTCGATCGCCGCGATGATGCAAGGGAGCTAGCTGCCTCACGAAGTGCATCTCTTACGTTCTCCATCCCCGCGCCGACGCCGCGTGCTGCCTCACGAAGTGCATCTCTCTCCCGTTCTCCATCTCCGCGCCGACGCCGGGTGCTGACTCACGAAGTGCAGCTCACTCCCGTTCTCGATCGGCGCGATGACGCCGGGTGCTGACTCACGAAGTGCAGCTTACTCCCGTTCTCGATCGCCGCGATGACGCCGGGGGCTGACTCACGAAGTGCAGCTCACTTCCGTTCTCGATCGCCGCGATGACGCCGGGTGCTGCATCCCGATGTGCAGATCTCACGCGTTCTCGATCGCCGCGATGATGCCAGGGGGTGCCTCACGAAGTGCAGCTTACTCGCATTCTCGGTCGCCGTGCCGACGCCGGGTACTGCCTCACGAAGTGCAGCTCTGTCCCGTTCCAGATCTTTCCGCCGACGCAGGGAGCTCCCTCACGAAGTGCATCTCTCTCCCTTTCTCCATCTCCGCGCCGACGCCGTGTGCTGACTCACCAAGTGCAGCTCACTCTCGTTCTCGATCGCCGCGTTGACGCCGGGTGCTGCCTCCCGAAGTGCAGATCTCTCCCGTTCTCGATTTCTGCGATGATGCCAGGGAGCTGCCTCATGAAGTGCATCTCTCTCCCGTTCTCCATCCCCGAGCCGACGCCGGGTGCTGCGTCACGAAGTGCATTTCTCTCAAGTTCTCCATCCCCGCGCCGTCGCCGGGTGCTGATTCACGAAGTGCAGCTCTGTCCCGTTGAGGATCGCCGCTGTGACGCCGGGTGCTGCCTCACGAAGGGCAGCTTACTCCCGTTCTCGATCGCCGCTATGACGCCGGGTGCTGCCTCACGAAGTGCAGCTCACTCCCGTTCTCGATCGCCGCGATGACGACGGGTGCTGCCTCACGAAGTGCAGCTCTGTCGCGTTCTGGATCGCCGCTATGACGCCGGGTGCTGACTCACGAAGTGCAGCTCACTCCCGTTCTCGATAGCCGTGATGACGCCGGGTGCTGCCTCACGAAATGCAGCTCACTCCCATTCTCGATCGCCACGATGGCGCCGGGTACTGACTCACGAAGTGCAGCTCTGTCCCGTTCGAGATCTTTCCGCCGACGCAGGGAGCTCCCTCACGAAGTGCATCTCTCTCCCGTTCTCCATCCCCGTGCCGACGCCGGGTGCTGCCTCACGAAGTGCATCTCTCTCCCGTTCTCCATCCCCGCGCCGACGCCGGGTGCTGACTCACGAAGTGCAGCTCTGTCCCGTTCTGGACCGCCGCTATGACGCCGGGTGCTGCCTCACGAAGTGCAGCTCACTCCCGCTATCGATCGCCGCGATGACGCCGGGTGCTGCCTCCCGAAGTGCAGATCTCTCCCGTTCTCGATCGCCGCGATGATGCCAGGGGGGGGCCTCACGAAGTGCAGCTTACTCGCATTCTCGTTCGCCGCGATGACGCCGGGTGCTGCCTCACGAAGTGCAGTTCTCTCCTGTTCTCGATCGCCGCGATGACGCAGGGTGCTGCCTCACGAAGTGCAGCTCACTCCCGTTCTCGCTCGCCGAGATGACGCCGGGTGCTGCCTCACGAAGTGCAGCTAACTCCCGTTCTCGATCGCCGCGATGACGCCGGGTGCTGACACACGAAGTGCAGCTCACTCCCTTTCTCGATCGCCGCGATGGCGCCGGGTACTAACTCACGAAGTGCAGCTCTGTCCCGTTCTAGATCTTTCCGCCGACGCAGGCAGCTGCCTCACGATGTGCATCTCTCTCCCGTTCTCCAGCCCCTACCCGACTCAGGGTGCTTACTCACGAAGTGCAGCTCACTCCCGTTCTCGATCGCCGCGATGACGCCAGGTGCTGCCACGCGAAGTGCAGCTCACTCCCTTTCTCGATCGCCGCGATGACGCCGGGTGCTGCCTCGCGAAGTGCAGCTCACACCCGTTCTCGATCGCCGCGATGACGCCGGGTGCTGCCTCCCAAAGTGCTGTTCTCTCCTGTTCTCGATCGCCGCGATGATGCCAAGGGGTGCCTCAAGAAGTCCAGCTTACTCGCATTCTCGGTCGCCGTGCCGACGCCGGGTACTGCCTCACGAAGTGCAGCTCTGTCCCGTTCCAGATCTTTCCGCCGACGCAGGGAGCTGCCTCACAAAGTGCATCTCTCTCCCGTTCTCCATCTCCGCGCCGACGCCGTGTGCTGACTCACGAAGTGCAGCTCTGTCCCGTTCTGGATCGCCGCTATGACGCCGGGTGCGGCCTCACGAAGGGCAGCTCACTCCCGTTGTCGATCGCCGCGATGACGCCGGGTGCTGCCTCCCGAAGTGCAGATCTCTCCAGTTCTTGATCGCCGCGATGATGCCAGAGGGTGCCTCACGATGTGCAGCTTACTCGCATTCTCGGTCGCGGTGCCGACGCCGGGTACTGCCTCACGAAGTGCAGCTCTGTCCCGTTCTAGATCTTTCCGCCGACGCAGGGAGCTGCCTCGCGAAGTGCATCTCTCTCCCGTTCTCCATCCCCGCGCCGACGCCGGGTGCTGACTCACGAAGTGCAGCTCTGTCCCGTTCTGGATCGCCGCTATGACGCCGGGTGCTGCCTCACGAAGTGCAGCTCACTCCCGCTATCGATAGCCGCGATGACGCCGGGTGCTGCCTCCCGAAGTGCAGATCTCTCCCGTTCTCGATCGCCGCGATGATGCCAGGGGGGGCCTCACGAAGTGCAGCTTACTCGCATTCTCGTTCGCCGCGATGACGCCGGGTGCTGCCTCACGAAGTGAAGCTCACTCCCGTTCTCGATCGCCGCAATGACGCCGGGTGCTGCCTCACGAAGTGCAGCTCACTCCCGTTCTCGATCGCCGAGATCACGCCGGGTGCTGCCTCACGAAGTGCAGCTAACTCCCGTTCTCGATCGCCGCGATGACTCCGGGTGCTGACACACGAAGTGCCGCTCACTCCCTGTCTCGATCGCCGCGATGACGCCGGGTGCTGACACCCGAAGTGCAGCTCACTCCCTTTCTCGATCGCCGCGATGACGCCGGGTACTAACTCACGAAGTGCAGCTCTGTCCCGTTCTAGATCTTTCCGCCGACGCAGGCAGCTGCCTCACGAAATGCATCTCTCTCCCGTTCTCCAGCCCCTACCCGACTGAGGGTGCTTGCTCACGAAGTGCAGCTCACTCCCGTTCTCGATCGCCGCGATGACGCCAGGTGCTGCCACGCGAAGTGCAGCTCACTCCCTTTCTCGATCGCCGCGATGACGCCGGGTGCTGCCTCACGAAGTGCTGCTCACTCCCGTTCTCGATCGCCGCGAAGACGCCGGGTGCTGAAAAACGAAGAGTAGCTCACTCCCGTTCTCGATCGCCGCGATGATGCCGGGTGCTGCCTCATTAAGTGCTGCTGTCTCCCATTCTCGATCTCCGCGCTAACGCCGGGCGCTGCATCACAAAGTGCACCTCTCCCAGTTTTCGATCGCCACGATGACGCCAGATGCTGCCTCATAAACTGCAGCTCACTGCCGTTCTCGATCGCCTCGATGACGCCAGGTGCTGCCTCACGAAGTGCAGCTCATTCCCGTTCTCGATCGCCGCGCCACGCCGTGTGCTGCCTGGCGAAATGCAGCTCTCTTCCGTTTTCCGAGCTCCACCTCGCTGCCGCCGCCTGGCGCTTCTACTCCCGGAGGTCTCTAGGCCACACGGCGCTGATTGGCCACGGCGACAAAAAGAGCCTGGGGGTACCAAATAGCCACGTGACCCCGCTCTTTCACTCTCATAAAAAACCCATAGGTATTCTTCAAAACAGAATTATAACAGAAATGAAAACGAAGCAACTAAAGCAGATCCAACTCTGGGAATCGGCTGTATGGGGTCACGTCGTAGAGTATCATTATATCGAGCATGCCTGTTTGTGATCCGCGCCAGCAGAATTTCTTTCCTTTCATAACACGTGAAGCACCTAAGAAAGCTTGGTCGCCTACCTATTGACGCATTCCAGCTGCCGCGTCGCCAGTTTCAGTCGCCTGACGAATGGGGTTAGAGAGGGAGAGAAAAATGTTTTTACCCTTTAGGCTAAGACCTCCTCATATAACAGAAATTAAAACTACGGAACTGAAAGCAGATTTAATTCTGGGAATGGGCTCTAGGGCATCATGTCTTAGAGTATCATCATATCGTGCGCGCCTATGTTTGTGATCCGCGCCAGCAGAATTCCTTTCCTTTGATAACACGTGAAGCACCTAACAAAGCTTGGTCGCCTACCTATTAACGCATACCAGCCGCCGCGTCGCCAGTTTCAGTCGCCTGACGAAAGGAGATAGAGAGAGAGAGAGAGAAAACGTTTTTTGCCCTTTAGGCTAAGGCCTCCTCATTCCAGAAGGCCACTAGAATTCCTGGTTAGTTGGTCTTCCAGGGGTCTTGCCGGGAAGGCGGGGTGCCTATGGTCTTTTGGACAAAACTTGCCAACGATAGCTGCTGCTCTAGCGTGGCCGGTTGAGTTCGCCACTACCTGCGGATACCGCTTGTATCTACCTTGGGGCATAGCCATAACATGTGCTCTTGATTGATCGGTACGTGGCATTCGTCACACTCTGGCGAGGAAGTGTTCATACAGCCTTTTAAATGTATAATTTGTCTGGTGTGAGTATTGTTTCCGTTTGCGTCCAGCCTCACAGTGGCTTGCTGTTGCCTGTACAGTTTCTTGTGCGGAGGAGTCAATTTGAGTCTGCTGTCTGCCTATTCTTTAAGTTGCAGTTTTAGCGGTGTCACAGGCTTTTGGGTTTGACCACAGTTGGCAGGTGCCCGGACAAGCGCTTCGCGGGCGAGAAGGTTTGCTCTTTCGTTTCCTGCCAAACTTGTATGTCCCGGTACCCAGTGTACCCTTATTGTGCCTTTAAGGCGCTTAAGCGCTCCCAAAGCCAATTTAGGAATAAAGCCTTATGTCAAAAGGGTGCATACCTTCTTGCAGTCAGTGTATATGTTGGTAAGAGTGTGCTGTGTCGCAGTGGAGGCGGCTGCCCAAGCTATTGCAGTGGTCTCGGCTTCGACGGAATTGCCATTGCCCTGGTTCGTGCCTTCGTGGCCTGAACTGCTCGTGAATGCTATGCCATACCTGTGTCCTTGCACTGCCGCGTCGCTGTAAACACGGATCTGATGCGCGTCTCTGGTTGCTTTCTTCGTGTAAAATTTGGCCCGAGTCGTCTTGCTGGGTCGCATTTTTTTTCTTTATTTCTCGGGATGGGTGCTGTCTGGAAGAGGTTCGACAGTTCTGGTGGCAAAATAGCCACTTCTCCGGTTAGGGGTTCGCAAGGGCTTGTAGCCCGCAGTGCGTACAATGTCCTGGCCTTCCCGGGATTTTCGGAGTCGATCCAGTTTATTATGTCTGTGGACTGCCAATACTTCCTGGAGTGTATAGATGCCGCCTGTGTCGACTAGCAGCTGCTTCTGGAGTACACAGGTACGCCGAGGGCGATCTTCGTGGCCTTCCACAAAAGCATGGTAAATTTATTCTCTTGAGTCCTATTAATTTTGTTGTACGGTATTTGATATCTGATTTTAAACGTGACGAGAGCATCTCTCAGACGAAGGAGGTCTTCTTCTACTAGTCCTTTGGTTTTCTTAGAGATTCTCCAAAACATGTGGGGCATCTGTTCTCCGCCTGATATTGTATTCACCGCCATGTGTCCTCCCACGTCACTCTGTAGTGGCAGTGCCAGTACCGTCATGCGGTTTCCCGGGATGATGGTGTGCTCGTCCAATAACACGCGAAGTTCTGGAGGTTTCCATCGATCACTATGGACTGCCAGAAGCTCTGTTTTTTCTACGGAGCAGTTTAGTCCTATCTTTACAGCGGCAGCTTCTGTGGCGTCGAAAGCTTGTTGTAGCAGGTCCTGTATGCGCCCAGGACTACCTGTGCTTGCGCTTACAGTAACGTCGTGCCCGTACAGGGTGTGCCGGATGCGTTGTACCGGTTCCAAGGCCCTGTGAACCTTCAGCATAGCCAGGGTAAATAAAGTCGGAGATAGTACAGAACCTTGTATGATTCCTTACTGCGGGTGTGGAAATTCTTCTGTTGTGTGCTCGCCAATTCCAACCGTGTGTACCCTGTGTCGTAAAAAGTCTCTGACATAAGTATAGAGACGTGCTCCACAGTCAGTCTTAGCGAGCTCCTCTAACATTGAATCATGATCCACATTCTTAAAAGCTTTCTTTATGTCTATTGCTAGTATAGCTTTCAGATGCGAATTGCTGGGCTCCTCAGTGATATCTTCGTAGATCTCAAGTAGTGCATCATGTTTGGAAATGTTTTCTGGGTACCCCACCATATTGTATGGCAGAGCTCTTTTTTTCCAAGATGATCTTGAAGGCGGTACAAGGCCATACGTTCCATGATTTATCCGGCGTTTGAGGGTAATGTAATCGGTCGTAGGTTTTCAAGTCGGATTGGCTTCCCTGGCTTGTTTATAAAAACTCATATTCCCAATCATTCATTGCTTCGCCAGGGGTAGTTGCCCAGCCACATACTGTTAATTTTTCTATGAAGTGCCGACAAGTCTTCTTCCGCAAGATTCCTTAGATGCGCCGAGTTTATGACATCGGGACCCAGTGCCTTGTTTCCTTTGCAGCAGTGGCTGAGAGCGCATTTCGGTTCTGTCATGTGGGATTTTTCATCGATGTTTTTATTTGGGGCGCCCGTATACTCAGCGTATTGTGGTTGTCTAGGTGCTGGGATGCATGTGTCTTTGATGGATTCGATGAGCTTGTCAGGATCGCTTTCGTATTCTTTAATGAGTGGATGTAGCGTGTGCTGCGTCATGGTTTTCGTCGCATCCGGGTTGATGAGCCCTCTAAGTATGCTAAGTGTGCCTTATAGCTGTTCACACGTTTCCATGCACTGCTCAGAACGCAGTTGCGCTGAATATGTGCTTGTTCAGCTGATTAACCCGCTTCCTAGGTTTACGACTGGTCTTATTCGTTTTCAAGCGTTTGACCAGCGCCGTTCTCACTTCCCAGCAACGCGATAAGTGTTTATCCACTGCTGGTTGCTCCTCCGTTTGCGAGTATGTTTTAGTGTGCTTCATCTTTGCTTGCTTGATTTCCTCAGTCCAGTCGTCTATAGTAGGTGGGTCGCAGCCTTGTCTGTCTAGTCTGTATTTGTGCCAATCGGTGATGTGCTGTTTCTTACACTTTATACACTTCGGCGTAGCTTAGATGATCACTTTTATTATAGCATGGTCTCTGCTAAAGTGTTCTTGAGTCTGTGACCATTGTATGTTTAGCTGTCTTGTGGAGACAGTGAGGTCCGGGTTGGTGTTTCTCTCGACAGAGTTTCCCAATCTCGTATTTTCACGGAAGTCGTTATGTACCGTGTATTCGGCTTCGTGTAGCAGACGAAGTGATCGGCTGCCCTTGGTAGTGTTTCTGTCGTTGCCCCATGCTGAGTGCGGAGCATTGATGTCGCCTGCCAAGAGGTGTTCATATCCTGCACGTGAGTCGTTTGGTTTGAGGAGTTCCTTTATTTTCTGTACTTTGTTTTTTGGCGGACAGTAAACATTGGTAACGTAAAGAGGACCTTGCTGTGTAGACACAGATATTCTGATGCTTGCATCCGTGTCACGTTCAGTGTTGGCGGGTATACGTTTGTTTACCACAATGGCGATTTTGTGGCGTCTTTGATACGTCACGTAGCCTGGAGTTTTCGGGTTTCTGCCTGCTTCTTGCAAAAGGATAATGTCCAGAGAGTGGTATAAGGTTGTGATCCAGTATAAGAATGCTGCCTGTTTCCATTTGAAACCATGGCTGTTCCACTGTAGGAGCCTAATACCGTTATTGCTATGCGTTTTCATCGTAGCTGGGCATGGGGGGGAGCTGAAGGTGGCATGCTATTTGTTCTACTGGTAAAGAGAGGGCTTATCGCCCTCAGGACACGTGCCTCAAATGTTTGTTCTTGCTGAGTGATCAGGTTAGATAGTGCAGCAATTGACTGTGCTTGGGCTTGGAAACTTCGCTGCAAAGTCAAGCAGGCGGCTTGTATGGCGTTGGCCTGTTCCCACATTTTTGTGTTGTTCTCTAGCAGGTGCTAGAGAACAACACAAAACTTGTGTTGTTCTCGTGCTCCAAGAAGCACGGCGAATTATACACGGAATGCACCATAGGAGTTGTATACGAGATTCCCATGAGTTGTAACAAGAGTTATATTGGCCAAACAGGCAGATGTTTCAACGACAGAGCGCGCGAGCATTGTTGGGCAGTAAAAAACAACGCAGGGGGCCACATGGCTGAGCACTGTAAAAGGTGCACTCAGCAGGGAACTAAATGCACTCCGCTCTCCAAACAGGCCACGTTTTTAAAATGGGTGCGTGATAGGCAAGAAAGAGAAATTGTGGAGGCTTACTTCATTCACAAGGCGGGAGATAAGTGCATCAGTACACCATCGGTTACATTATCATTCAAAGAACTCCAGTTTTTAGGTGGACACGTGTAGGTTGGCAAACGTTGTTGGTGTGACGTTTTTGCATGACGTCAAACAGTGTATTTAATCCAGGGTTTTTCATGATTAAAGTTTAGTTGGAAGTGGCGCCTTGTTTGTGTCTACGTGTTTCTTTGGTCCCCGTTGTTTAGCGCCTCAAATTTAATCAGTATGTTCAACCAACTAGCCCTGATCAAGCTTTTGTTACTCTAGCAGAAGCTCC